>NW_019384623.1:208333-254913 GCF_000671375.1 Centruroides sculpturatus | reverse complement strand
GACACAATCGGATCGTTGTCCCGTATATAACTTCCATGCAATAATTTCTGTTACCAAAGTGTTTGGTATCGATCCGATAGAAGAATGCAGTTGCGTGAAAAATATAGAAAACATAAATCATCATAAAATTTACAGTAAGTTGTATAAATTTCATGTAAATTTATCTGAATTTGTCAATTGGCTCTCTGCATTAACCATTTTCTTGTTTATATTCAACAAAAATATTATTTGCTCACGAAATTTTCATGGATTTGGCAAATATGAATCAGAACTCATTGTCATCCTCGTAATTCTACTCTTATACATCTCCATGCAATTTTCAATTTTGAAAAGAGCAAAGGTTTCGTTGCATTTCATGAAAAGCACATACGAGGTCGAAGCAGAACAAGCAGAATTACTTCTCTTAAAATGTGTGGCGTTTGTGTTTGTCATCGTTCTGATTGTTTCCAATGGAATATCCGTGTTGATTTATCAATCAATCATCGATTATAGCGCAAGTAAAATGGAAGCAGTTGTTTGTTCTGTAGCATTTTCATTTGGTTCAATACATGTGATAGGACAAATATTCTGAAGCTTTTCAATTAATGTTTAGCTGGAATCATAATTAACTTGTTTGTTCCGGTAAATTACGCTCTTTGTTCACCAAATCGGCTTTTATCTCGCGTTTGTCGAATTTCCATCACGTGTTAAGAGTTTACGTAGATAACTGCTTTGTTCCGAAAAAATTGTTTTTTTAGAAGCAAATTTTGTATTATTCAGGTGTCATTTAGATATATATGTATTTGTTTATTCACTAAAGGTATGTACTAAATTATATTAATTTATATTAATTTTGTCACGACAAGTAGTTCAATCAATGGGGGTTGGAACGTTGAGGAGTCGGTAAGTAGTCCTATCCTTTCCAGTTTATAACGCTTTTTATATCGATAGACACCAAATAATTGTTATCAAGTTATATTATTTATCATAAGTAATCAAAGTTTTAAAAATTAGTTGTACAGTAATCGTATACCTCACGTTTCTTTATGCAGCACTCGAGAAGCGCTTTACAGAAAACACACCGAAACTAGTTTCTAATTGGCCAACACTGCTCGTGACGTCATTTCACTACATTCTCGCTAAGGCGCTAGATAACCCAGGTATGCTCATACGCTTCCGTCACGTGTGCAGCCATATTGGTCCTTTTGACGTCATATTCTAAGATGGCAGCTTGCTAGTGTAGCATCGTGTGTTCTTCGTGTGTTCAGCTTAACAAAGAAAATTAACAAAATGCCGTGTTGTTCGGCTCCAAATTGTGCGAATAGCGACGGAAAAGGTTACCGAATGTTTCGATTCCCTGCCGATCAAAATAGAAGAAAGGTTTGGGTCGTTAGAACAAGACGGGATAAGTGGCAACCAACATCGTCTTCTCGTTTGTGTGAGGTAAGCACTTAAATTTAACGTATTAACAGATTTGGTTTTTTTAATTGGACTCCAGTTTAGCAGATGATATTAAAATGGATATAGATGAAATTCAGAAGTTAATATTTTTCTTAACTTCTGAAATAAGCTGTTTATTTGTTAATACACACTTACTAGTATCTGCAAGTATTAATTTGTAACAAAAGATTTGTCAGTCCATGTTTAGTCTAAAGATGTTTCATAAAGCTGGAGAATTTTTATCTATGAAAAGTTTGATATTTTAATGTTCTGAGAAGAATGATATTTTAGTTAAGGCATTTTAATTTCTTATTTTATTATCAATTTAATGTAGATCCATTTTACTGAGGAGCAGTTTGAAAATAATAGAGTGGATGGGAAGAGGAAGTTAAGACCTGATGCTGTCCCAACACTATTTGGAAATAGCAATGAAAATCAAGTATCAGGTGTTAAACGTTTAAAGGTGTGTGTTTCTGTTCTTAGCATGAAACTTAAAATAAGGTTTTTGTTAATTTTTTCAAACATAACTTTTAAATAATCTTTTGTCTGCTGCATGATTTATGCAATGTACTCATACTAATATACAACATATAATCAACTTTTAAATACAATTTATGCTTGTTTATCAATCCAGGTCTGTGAAGAAAGCAGAATAACAGTAGGAGTTGAAGAAATGAAAACAAAAGAGTCATGTACAATCGAAAATTCATTTACACCACGGCCATCAGAACTAACAGTTCTAACTTGCAAGAATAATACTATAGACAATAGTCTTCATATATCAAAAGAAAATATTCCTAACTGTGATGATGTACATCCACCAACTAATTTGGACCAAACAGGTATGCACTGTAGCATGTAACTAAATACTCAAATTGTAACTTAATAACTAATATATTTTTGTTTTCTTTAGATAATTTTGTCGATGTAGCAAAAAACAGTTTTACAACTGATGCACATAAAAAGTTACAACAGCACATATGGAGACTAGAGAAAAAAGTTCAAATGTTGAAACAAAAAAACTTGAATTTTCAACTTAATCTAGAAAAACTGTTTAATGAAGATCAGTTGAAGCAGTTAGAACGTGGCAAAAATGGTAAAACTGTTTGGAGTATAGACACTTTACTGTCTGCATTTAGAGCTCGTTTTGCCCTTGGAGTACGTGGATACCAGTATCTTAAAAGCACTGGATATCCACTACCTAGTATTTCAACTTTAAATAAAAAACTACATGGCCTAAATTTTTGTCCTGGAATTTTAACTTGTTTGTCGCCATATTTACAACAAAAAGTGTCATCGATGAAACCGGTTGAAAAAATCTGTGCAATATCTTTTGATGAAATGGAAGTTCAGGAGGCACTAGCTTATAGTAAACAGTATAAGTCTTTTCTTGGACTAGTAACTTTTGGGAACACTTCTGTAAAAGCAAATCATTTATTAGTGTTCCTCATCAGAGGCCTCTCAACATCTTGGAAACAAATTATTGCCTACCATGCAACTGCATCTTCAACAAAAGGTGAAGATATTAAGAATTTTTTGTTTCATGTAATTGAACACTTGAAAGCTATTGGCTTAAATGTGGTAGCCGTTGTGTCAGACATGAATTCCTGCAATGTGTCCTTTTGGAATGCTGTCAATGTGAAAGTAAATAGAACTACAAGAAGAACTTATTTTGAATGGAATGATGGAAGTGTAATAAACGTGTTTGCTGATCCTCCCCATCTTTTAAAAAATATGTGGATGTCACTTCAAAACAATATAGTGAAACTAAGTCCAGATATTCTTGAAAATGAAGGACTACCATCATCTGAAGTAAAATTTGCACATGTAGTGAACCTATGGGAGCTGCAGAGAAAAGATGATTTAAAACTGTTATATCATTTGGAAGAAGGTGACATCAGACCTTCTCATTTTCAAAAAATGGATGTGGGAAGAGCTGTTAGATTCTTTTCAGTGAAGACTGCTGCAGCATTAGAAACTGCAGTTGCTTTAAAACTTTTACCACCAGATGCACTTTCTACAGCTTGGTTTGTTCGCCTTTTTTGTCAATGGTTCCAAATAATGAGTGCACGTACACAATTAAAATCTGTCACTGCTAATAATTTTGACACAAAGAAAAAACTAATGGACTCGTTTGTTGAAGTAATATCAACATTAGAATTTGATAAAGGGTGGAAACCTGTACAAACTGGTACCATATTAAGCACAATATCATTATTGAAAGTTTGTGAACATTGCTTTAAAAATGATTACAAGTTTGTGTTGGGCAGTAGACTCACCCAAGATGCTCTTGAGAACGTTTTCTCAACAATAAGAAGCAAAACTAAGTCAATGCCCACTATATTAGATTGTGTAACTGCCATTAAATTGGTGTCTGTTGCACAGTTTCTTGAAAAAGAACCAAACTTGAAGTCAGGATATGCACAAGATAATGATCACAGTTTATTAAACATTTTGGATCCAAAAGAAAGACAAGCTGAACCTCAACACACACATTTTGATGACAATGTGACAAAGAGGCTAAAAAGTGCCATTGAAATGAATGATAACACAAATGTTGTTCACAAGAATTCACTTTTTTATATTGCAGGTAGCTGTGTCCACTCTTTAATGAAATCAGCTTGTAATGACTGCCAAGCAGAAATGACAGGTGATGTAGATGACCTAACTAAAGCAGGACAAGATAGCCTTCTTTTGGAATATACATCATATGGGGGGTTAATATATCCCAGCATGAAAGTATATAATATTGTGAAGGCAGCAGATGCTGCCTATACAGAAATTCAAATGGAATTACTTCAAGGAAAATATCATGCAGATGATGAATTTGTAAATATTGTCCTGAAGTACTGCAAGACAACATTACCTTCATGTTGTGAGGTAATGAAAAAAATAATACAGCATTTTGTTACTGTAAGATCATATGAAACAGCAAAGAACACTATTACAAAATCCAAAAATAAAACTTACTCAACAAATAGTGCATCAAAATAAATGTTTTCTTTGCATCTGATTTTGTTTTTGTTATCTTTTGTTTATCTTTTATTATAACTGGTCACAAGAAACACATAGGGTTAAAAATATAACAATGCAAAAATGAAATAATTACAATCACAATATGACAATATAGCTGTATTTAATAATAAAAGAAACTGAAAGCAAAGACCTGGTGTTTCCGTTGACTCTTGAGACTCGAATTAGAATAGATCCTTGATTCAAATTAAAATTAATTTGAATCAAAGAACTTTAATTAATTAATTAACAAATTTTAATTAATTTGTGATAAATACATTTTACATGCACCAAATTTCCCAAGTTACTGTTGCACTTGGTTTTTCCAATTGATCTTGCGTTAACTTTTTTTCGCGTGTAATTTTTTTCCGATCTAAATTATACTTGTTTTTAAATTTAGCTGTATTTTATAACTGTAGTTGCATTAAATTTTGACAAAGTTTATCATTTCGACCTTGCAAAATCTTAAGATACAGTTGAATTTATGATTACAGTATTTTCGTGTCTCTTCTATTGAACTTCTATGAGAATCGTCTGCTTTCTAAGGACCAAAATGGCGGATGAGCATACCTGGGTTATCTAGCGCCTTACTTGGGACGGAGACGACCTGGGAATACCGGGTGCTGCTGTCACTATTTTTTTCTTTCGTTCTTCTACGTATTTCTTTTTCGTGTAATCAAATTTATCACTTCGCGCAGAAATTTCTTCTTTTTCATAAATTACATCAAGCAAAAATTTATTTTCTATAATTTCTCACTTTCCATACATTGCATCAAAAATTTTCAGTTAACATATCTTCTGTTAATTTGAAATTTACACTGGGCGTTTGAATGTTCTTATTACGTGTACAACAAAATGAAGCATTAGTTTATTATATATAAATATTTATACTTACTAAAAATAAAAATGTAAGAAATCATAAATTTAAAATAATAATGTAGTTTTAAAATCGAATTGAATTTTTATATAGTCGCTGGATGCAATCCGGATCCTATAAATATAAGGGGGAAACGACTGTAATACTGTCATCACGAAAATTTTGGTCTGCAGTAAATTTCAGGCCACTATCTTTTAATAAACTCGTTTATCTAAAGACGAATGTAAGTTAGACAAAACTATAACTTTTGTAAGGGAGAGTAGCCTAACTCGATAAAAAAAATCGGGTATGAATTTACAGTTCTTACGAAAACCGTTTAATTTACAAACGTTTACGGTTTATTTTATAAGCCTTCCTCGGGTTTCAAAGTACAAACTTCTGAAATTTCGAAAGTTTGTAGTTTCAAATTCGTGGCAGCTATGACTTACGGTTATGCAAGAACGACAGCTACCCACCGAATGCTTTCAATAGGCAGTTAGTGTAATCGATACAAAAAAGTTGAATTCGCATAAATTTGGACTTTTGTTATTCTAGTCGATATTTAAAATGAAAATCATTCGTTTGGATGCGATTTTAATTTATGCAGCGAGAGAAGTAAGATGTGGGACCCCGCAAAATCTGACTTAATCGTCCAAAGGTTTCACCAGCCTTTTACTGATAACGAGAAAGGCTTAAGATTAAAATTTCAGCTTTTTAGACCCAGTACTGTCTTTTCTCCAGTAGTGTTTGCACCGCGAAACGATGATTAGAATAAGAATTATATATAATAATGAGATCTAAACATGAGTTTGAAAGTAAAGCAATTTGTTGGTAGTGATGTCATTTACAGTGCTAAATTGCATATTTAGTAATTTACGGATAGCAGATAAGTCCGTATTTAATAGCTGTAGGGGCCACCTTACAAGAGGTTTGACTATATTAATATATAATAGAAATGAAAACATCAAGAAAGTAACTAAATTGGTTAGTATAATTGCCAACTGTTTGTCAGTAAATATGGAACCTGTCTTATAAATAGGAAATTAGTATGCGAATGCATATTTACAAGGATTTTAGCTCATATTTATCAGGCATTATCTCGAGACCAATCATTGCGAATGAACGAAGTGGACGGCAGTTTGTTTGTTAAATCGGAAGATCGTCTTGGACAACTATTTGTTTTCGGCACAGTAATGTAAGAGAGCACATAACCATGTATAAAATAAGTTTATTTCAAAGCAATATTGAAATATTATTCTATGATACTTGATAGTTTTAAGTATTTATGCCTTTCACCGTTGTAAAAGTAAACACATTAGTTTTCTTATGTGGATGTGATTTGAAATTTAAAAATATCTATTATCATCATCACGTTCTGTTAGATATATATATATATATATATAAATTTTTATATAAACACAATTATTTTTCACGTATGTAATTTCTGTTATATAAGTGTAGTTACTATCACACTATGTTCGCACACTGACTACATAAACCAAATACAATGAATACTCAGCATTTATTAAAAAAATAGCCGTAAAAGTAGTTTTAATCGAATAATAAATATAACTGTATTATTTTAAAAAAAACATAACTATCACTAAAGTTTTATTATAGAGAATATTCTTAATGTTTACTAAAGTTAACTATTAAATGTATTTTTAAAACTAATTTTTAAATATGTAGCGAGAACGAAAGTTATATGCGTAGATATTTAGCACATGTCGATTCGAGACAAATATAATAGATTATACATATATATATAGCGAGTTTTGATTGAGAGTTAGCTAATTGCAAAATTCACACTAAAAATTATTATTAATAATCTATTAATACATAGAAGGTTTGCATAAATTAGTTTTATTTTATTTTTTTAATAATTGAAGAATTAATAAGTACCAACGTGCAGATTGTATGAGAAAATAACCTGTCCAAACTATGATTGGTAATTAAGCTTTACATGTATATTATTTTTATATTTTGTAAAAGTTATCTTGTGAAAAGTTTCATAGTATGGGTAATTTTGAAATATAAAAATACAAGTATGACATTAATATGTTATTTTAACAAAATTAGAAAAAGAAATGAAATTATTTCGACTTAAACTTTTAATGATATCTGAATAGTATGAATGTATTTATATGGTGTATTTCATTTTGTGTTTTCTTCGTTTTACTGAATGCAAATTTGAGTTTAACCATGTGAAAAAATTTGACTTTGTTTACAGTTGCTATAGACTTGCATATAAGTAAACGAATGGCAAAATATCAGATGTGAATGACGCTGATATCTTGAACAAAGATATAACGTGATCTTTACAGAGCAAAAATATCAAAAAACCGTATCTGTAAATGTTACCCTTCGCAAGATATTCGCATTCAAATTGGCGGCAGTTCCGTTCGCCCTTATGCTTGCGGACGTCTCGCTTGCTTTATGATTTTATTCATTAAAAATACAATAATTAGTTTAATTTTTTAAGCGAAATATAGTATTTGTAATCGATTAATGTTTTGACGTAGCACGTGACGTATTTGTCATAACGTCAAAGTGCGAAACTAACGTATTGTTCGAATGTATTATTCGATTTTTTTACTGTCGGTCGCCATCTTTAAACGTGATTTTTTCGAAAGTTTCGCTTTTTCACCTCTTTTGTCGAAATTTCCGGGAAGAAATTTGATTATAGACAAACTTAACCGAGTGAGTAAATTATTATTATTGAATTATAGGAAATCGAAACGGAATAAATAACTGTTCATAGAATGTTAAATTGTAATATATTTATAATTTTAGATTGTAAATTTCATTTAAAAGGCGAGATTTTTTAAATGTACGAAAAACTAAATTGATTTATCAAATTTGGTTAATAATGTAAATCAGAATAAATGCCATAAAAATGGGTTTAGACTTAATATGTCCTGTATAAGTTGAACAGTTCATCCGCTTCTCTTCAATGATTTCATATACGGTAAAAACTCGCTAAGACGAACTGCGTTAACTCGAAGCTGTGTACAGCTTACTGGCACGGAATATAGATTTTTCCATATAAGAAAGTTTCCTGAAGTCGAAATTGTCTGTAATTTTATTTAATTCGAATCTGTTTTCCCGCGCATCGTTCACCCTACCCTACGATAGTTTGGGATCTTCGCTGCCTCTCACATTTCGCGTGAATGTAGACTATTAAGATAGACACTACAGCCCTATGACATCCTTTTTCTAATACAGTAGGCTACCGCCTCTCTGATTGTGTGAAAACGAAGCAGCTCATACGGCTTCTATGTACTCGGGCAGCGAAAGGCCAAGGTTCTCTCATACAAAAACGATTATGATTGGTTGTTTATCTAATGTCATTTTGATTACAATAAAGCTGCGAACTTCTGGTCTTTAATATTTTATTTGTTGAAGTTTCCACGAGTTTAAAAAAACTGTGAATATCGAGTGTTCTCGTGTTTTCTTTATTTTCAATTAGGTTCGTTTGGAGTTTCAAGTGAATTATATTTTATCGGTAATTTTCGTACATTTGTTTCCTTGTCAATCTGATTTATTCGGTTATCTTCGAATGCCATGTACTTCGAATTTAATTTATTCCGGGAGGCCGTTTGAAATCCGAAGCATTTTTTTATTTTCCGTTAAAAATAATTGTAAGCAAATTAATCCATTCCCAGGCTCTAAACGATACCATTTCGATAAACTTTTTAAAACGACAAATACACACAATTTAAGACAGAAAAAAAACACAGTTAAATGTCACAATTATAAATAAAAACCGTAAGCAAAAACCGCAATAAAATTAAAACAGCATATACTGGTTGCACACAGTCGACTTTGGCATCTTAAACATGGCCGCCGAATGCCACACCTGTTTCCTCTTTATCTCAATCGTCGACGTTATAAACTTGTTAGACTTCGTTACTTTCATACACTCGACGGATGCCGTGATTAATTAATAAGAATAGGGTTGAACAAAAAAATCTTGCATATATTTTTAACGGCAGTCCTTACTTAAATTAATTAACATTAATGTGCTATATTCACGACTGATATAATTAAATCTGACATTACCAATGGTGTGTTGTTGTATTCTTTGTTTATAAGTTTATTCTAAATCTTTTACTTCGCCTTTTGTTTGAATGACGTCAAGTTGGAATGTCTTCAGATAAAGCATATCCAGACTACTCTTCATAAGTTTCGGGAAAAAATAACGCCTTNGAAAAGTTAGTTCAATTAAAAAGTGTGCAATCTAACTACTTCAGCCCCTTGTTCAGAAAAGAAAAATATGTACTCTGATCAATTAGTCTGGCTCATTCAGAAAAATAGAGTACTTATTTAGAGCGGGGATAATAAAGGAATGATTCAAAAATATTCAAATTCAATTGGGTCAAAATAATTTAACTACTAAACACAAATACTACAAAGAATACTACATATTTAATAAATTAAATTGATGCATTTTGTATTTAAAATAAATGAATTATAACAAAATACAAAAAGATTTTTAAAAAATTAATAAATATATAATAAATTTTCTTTTATTTGAATAAAAAAAACTAAAGTAAATTTAAAATGCGGGAGTCGGAGTCGGAGTCGACAGATTTTGTCCGACTCCGACTCCTCTGGCCAGAAATTCCTCCCGACTCCACAGCCCTGGTAAGTATTGACTTGTCACGATTAGTGTCAATGAAATAAGGAAGTGTTACACAATTAGGAATTTAGTTAATTCCGACCGATAAACTTTTCATATAGTAAGATTTCGATACATTTTGTTTCATAAATGTTATTTTTAAACTCATTCATTTTCCAAAATATGCATCGAATGCACGAGACAAAGCGTGGAAAATTCCTGACAACTCATTTGGATTTCTGCTCTGATAATTAATACACCTGTAGATGTTTAATACAAACATACTTTATTATTACACATACAGTATGTAGAATATTATTACAATGAAAGGGTTATCATACACATATTCTACATACGTGTAATAAAGTATATTTGTATTAAATATTAAAAAACGGGATTAAAGGCTTATAGTTAAATCTTTAGATGTCTGGTGCAACTATCGAGTGACTAAAATTTGAAATTTTTGTAGTTAGCGATTATTATATACTGTACAACGATTTAGAAACTAAATCAAAGTTTTTTAAAACTTTTATCAATTTTCGAGCGCTAAGTACTGATCGAATTACAGAATAAATAGAAAAATTCGTTCTTTCATTTAGATTCGTATACGCCGTAAAACTATCGCCGCGGCAATGTGAAGATAATATCTATAGGCTTATTGATTTTTAACTTTTATAAATTGGCCTACCGTACTCTTCTAATTTGTATTTTAAATGCAACATTTTCGATATCGGCGGCTTCGGCGTTAAACAATTAAAAAGAAATGCAGTTTTGTTTGAATTTTACAGTAGGCTATTTAAATTATGGTCAATATGAGTTTTTCTCTCAAATCGAAATTTTATATTCGTTCGACTGGAAAATTCTGAACAAATTATTAAAAATAGCGAGCAATTATTTATTGTGACATCATCATAATGCGGGCTGCAATTTTTAATCTTATTATTAATTAATTTAATTTAAAATATATTCTATTTATCTCAAAGTAGTAGAACTAACTCCTGTACATTATAATTTTCTCAGAGTCCATAGATTCGTGCCAGTCAACCATCTAACACCTTTCGAAGAAAAATTTTTGAATTCAAGAAACATGACTTTCCGGTTTGCATCAGAAGTTCGCATATAAAAAGCACTAAATATTGAACAATGTTTCGAGGTACTGGATGCTTGTGCGCTTCAAGATACAAAAGAGTATATTTGCGAAAAAAGTAAAACTGTTGCCTGTAATTAATGCTTGAAAGGTTAGAATACCATTCCATCTTACCTCCATCTAATCCGTGAATAGCATCGATTTTTTCCCCTGATCACATTTTTTTATTCTCAATAAACTTAAATATCGACATCAAAATTTTACTGACAGACAACAAAAATGTTTTGACCACAATGGCGTCTATAAAATACTGACTCCCAGACTAAAAATTTGATTACACAACCACCTATGACAATGTTACGAGGTGTTCCGATTGTTTGCCGACAGATGCAAACACAAGAAGTATTAATCAGGGAAATATTTCAAGGTACAAGTTTCCTCTACGACTGCAGATATTTTGTAGTTTTTAATATTATTTAAATTGTTTGTCCGATATTAGAAGAACTGTTGGTAAAATAGATTAAGTTATTTTAAATTGTTTCGTATTTTGTTAGGCCAATTGTTACTCGTTTATTTCTTAGCGTGACTTTTCCTAAGGAAAAATTATTGGACTTACAAGTAAGTACAATAGAACTTAATAAAAAGCTGAAGAAATGAACAGTTAGAAAGGACGAAGTTTAGCCAACGTGTTAAAAATGAAAACATAAAAAAACAATTAATAAAATAAAAAATTTCAATTTCTCGAGCGTTATTTTAATGAAAAAGTTTTCAATATACGAACCGATTATTATGGAAAATTAAGAATTTTTGTTCTAAAAGCATGAGAATTTTTAATTTTTCATAAATAACAATAGTAGACTATTTTCTTAACATTTATTCTTACCCTTCCAAATAAGTACCATCAAAAAGAATATATTGATTAATTCATAGACGTAGTTGCAAACACGGACATATCGACGTTTAAAAGGAGCATATTTTTTAAAAATCTGATAAAGTTTATTCCGTATGTCGAAGCGAACATTACTAGACCAACTTTATGTTAAATCGATCTACATAAACTTTCTACTTTAACGAGGAAAATATTAATCTTAGAATTTAAAATACGCAAAACTTTTCCTAGAAAAAATAAACGGTGATTGGATGCGATCTATTGAGGTTATACCAACAACCGAACGAAATTTATTCGTGACGTTACGATTTATATTGACCTCTGCCACCGACCCCAAATTTATGAGTTTTTTTCTTAAGCGTAAAGAGGTCGACCGTTAGTAGACATTTCATTTATACTGTATATTCCAGGACTAATTCCAAAATTATTCCTTTAAATTTATATTTAAATATTTCCGTTTTCCTGGACGATTGCTTCTCCATTCGCTTTAAAATTGATTGAGCAATATGTATTCAATTATAAAAGGTAGAGGTACTGTACAGAACAGTACGTTCCGTAGTCTGGACGTCGACAAAACTTGCACGTTCGTTAAGAAAATAATGATTATTTTTTCTCTTGCAATAATATCCGCGACAATAGCTTCGTTAAAAATAATCTTCGTTCCAGCAAAATTTATCCAATCAAAAACATATTTTCTTTGTTTATTTTAAATCTCACAGAGAAGATATTTGTGTCATTGTTATAAAATACAAAATTATTTTATAACATTGTCGTTTAATTTTTTTAAAAATTATAATAAAACTTATTATTACTTGTTCGTTGACTTTAAGAAAGATTCGGAAATTTTGTACTTATAAAATTAGAGTAAATCGAATATAAATAAGTACCAAAATTGAAAAATGTGAAATACATTTTATAAATACTTTATAGAACGTGCAAAAGCAATTTGACGGGAGTAAAAAAGAAAAGAACCAAGGAAGGAAAATTTTAAGTACAGTACTGTATTTCGAATAGTTTTAAAAACTTACACAACGAATACTTTTTATTCTTTTTGTAGCACGGTAGTCGGATATTTAAAGTTTATTTTAATTTAAGGAAATTTAACTCGAAATAACGATTTGTTTCTATTCTTTGAATTTTGCGAGACAAAAACAAAAACAAAAGGATAATTTGGTCGCGAGGAAAAGAAAGTTATTCCTGGTTATTACGGCACCTCATTAGGTAATAAAATGACGCAGTTCCGTATCCTTGAGAATGTAACCAGACACCGTATTTATGCAGACGTCTTGAAGTACTTCTGTTTTTAACGCGGTGGCTCTCGGCCCCACTTTATAAACTGGATAACGAAATGAGTGAAAATAGCGGAGAGTGGCGATAACCTTCGACCGACGATGAAGCGGTGCGGAAACGGTTTACGTAAATGCTGTAGCAAGTACAAATTACTAATTATTATATTAGTCTTGTTAATAATTACTATAATCGCAGCCATCGTCGTCTGGGTTACTTTACGAAAACCAAAAATAGAAACCTTAGTAAAATCTAAACCCGAAATCAATGATTTTCGTCTACCTTCGAGTCTTACACCCTTGCGATACTACGTGTCGGTTCGACCTTACCTAACTCCTGACGATTGCCACTTCGAAGGAAACGTGGAAATTATAATGGAGTGCCAAGAGAAAACGGACTTGGTCGTTCTCCATTCGCACAATTTATCGATCGTCGAAGGAAGTATCGAACTTCAAAATTTAAAAGAAGGAAGCATCCTAAAATTATACGACGTTCAATACAAAACGGAGTTCGATTTTTTGATTTTGCAGTTCCGAGAAAATTTGCGAAACGGCTACCAATATCGTTTATCTGTAAGTTTTAGCGGAAAGTTAAGAACGGATTTTAAAGGATTTCACATCTCTTCCTATCTGGAAAGGAACGTCTCTCATATGTAAGTTTGTATTTTCGGACAATAGAAATAATTTGTAATTTTGCATCTAAATATAATCTGTGTTATAGTTTTTGCGATATATTTTATTTACGTTTTGCACCTTTGTCTAGAGACTAACGGAAATGCATTTTGTAGTAAAGTTATTTAAGAAGCATAAATTATCTGCAGGGTGGCTCTAACGCATTTCGAACCGTTTCACGCCAGAAAGACTTTTCCGTGTTTCGACGAACCCGCTCTGAAAGCCAATTTCGACGTCACGATCATAAGATGGAAAAATATGACTTCACTCTCCAACATGCCCAAATTAAAAACCATCGTTTGGTAAGTCGCATTGTCAATTATTTTCGTCGCGTTACCCTTCGAAGTGGCAATCGTCAGTTCGACAAATAAATTGTAAAGTAATCTTCGAAAAGTAACGATTCGTTCGTAATAAACTTGCTTTGTTATTTTAAGTTCATAATTGACTTTGCGGATGTATAGACATCTGCAAAGTCAATTATTACGATAGGAAAATAAATAAATAGGTCTACTTTTTATATAGAAAAAATAATGTAATAAATAGTTTCATTAGAATTAAAAAAGAATTTATAATAGAATTAATTTTGTAACAGGGACGACGACTGGGAAGCCGACATTTTTGATACCTCTGTGAAAATGTCTACGTATTCCTTGTCATTTTTTGTCGGTCGTTACGTGTCATCAAGAAATAACAAGGTAATGACATAACTATTTTCGAATTTATTTAGAATTATTAAGATTATTTGACTTAACTTTTCTTAAATACACGAAAAGTTTGAATTAATCAGATCAAACTCAAGATAATATTAAAAATAATATCAGTTTAATTTATTCCTAAGAAAGATGATTTCAGTTAACTGTTTAGTAATTTCTTCTAATTATATCGTTATTAATTATTAATATATGAAAAAATTTATAAAAACATGTTTAATAAAGAGGAACGTGTGAGTTTTTATAGCTAAGAAACATTTTATTCTGTAGACTGAATCATTTATCGAAACTTTTTAAAATTTGAATGGATTATAAACCAGCTAATTTCTATTAAAAATTGGGATTTATTTAACATCTGGGATTTGTGAATGTACTGTTCACAACGTATTGTATTCAGAAACATAGAATTTGTATAAAAATCTCGTGTATCTAAGTAATTATTATATTTATTATAATATTATAAACTTATTTTTATTTTTTCCTACTGATAATTGTTTAGATTATACATATATTAGATAAAGAAATGAAAGAGATTCGAGTTGACTTTGCATTTTAAATTTTAGTGAAAGAATAAAGTAAAAACGAATAATTTAGTTTATTTTTGTTTCGATTCGAATGTTGGTTTGAAGCAATTTTTTGAAATGTATTAAAAAATTCGTTGGTAAATAGAGTATAAACAATGGAAGAACTAAAAGATATATCTCGTACATTTAAAAAAAATTGGAGTTACTTTTTAATTTTTAAATTAAAATATTAAATATCTAATTTAAATAATAAAAGAAAATGTAGTGAATCCATTTCGACATACCAGAAGAATTAACGCCGCATTTAAAATGATAAAATTCAAAAGATTTTATTTAAAATATGTATTGAAAGTTTCGAAAGTATTAAATATTAGCAGCTTACCAAATCCAGTTATATCACTTAAAATGTATTTTCATAACACGAAATTGTTAAATGATAAAATTGAAATTACTTAAGGAAGTAAAAAAATTCAATATTTGTTAAATTTCCTTAATAAAAAGATACTGAAATCATCTTTTGAGATGAAAATTACGTCAGTGGTCTAATTTTAATATATTTGTAAGTTTGGTAGAGATTTCATATTAAACTACGATTGCAAAAAGATTCGATTGAACATGTGATTTGAATTAAAATTTATTGTTTGTTAAGAAAGCGTAATTTTTTTAAGCGTAAGTTTTTGTAAGGAAAACAAAAATGTGAAAAGTCGGATCAACTCATTCTTGGTAATACGAAACCATTCAATAATGAAAAAAAATGTTAACATATAATTAATATATGTTATGTATTCAGTGTTTTTTTAGTAATAGAGCTAATGTAATCGGCGAGTTTCATAAAAATGATAGATATTATTATTATTATTACAAGAATGATAGATATTAAGAGTTACTCAACGTTGTTGGTAACTCTTAATATCTAATGAATATTTACTATTACAGACTTAAATTATTACAAGCCAGATTATTTTTATTAAAAATTAATTAATCTACAATTATAATATATTTCAGATAACTGTGTGGTATCCACCGAAACATTCGAATTATTTAATTACCGCCTTGAATTTTGCGCCTAAATTTTTGAAATTTTACGAAGACGTTTTGAAAGTCCCTTATACACTTCCAAAATTAGGTGAAAAAATTTTTATCTGTAGATTTTTCACTTAAGATTTAAAAATCTGTGTCGATGTAACCTAATTATAGGTTATATCGACACAGATACTATAGAACATAATTA
This sequence comes from Centruroides sculpturatus, assembly GCF_000671375.1. Lineage (NCBI taxonomy): Eukaryota > Metazoa > Arthropoda > Arachnida > Scorpiones > Buthidae > Centruroides > Centruroides sculpturatus. Next base: position 238,606 of record NW_019384623.1, on the reverse strand, counting down.
ATAATGTAATTATTATTTTCTGGCTAATTTATTTATAAAATATGTTAAAAGTATATTTCATTAAATAAGTTATATGTTGCTATCTTTTATGAAAACAGTTCATACAAGATAGAATCGAATCTACATTCTCTGTATATTTGTTATTTTAGTTCTCCGCGACCAAAATCTAAATTCAGAATTAAAAATAATTACAGTCCTTGACACTATTTAATAAACTGATTGCGAGAAATACTAAAAACGTTTCATCTAAAAAAAATACATTTTTCAAAGTTTAAAAAAATTTATTAAACGATAAAAAATTGCAAATTGAGAAGACAAATTCTGAAAACGTATTACCAGATATCATCAAAAACTATTTCTGGGAGAAATATAAACTGACAAAAAAGAAAAAAATAGTTATATCGCAATATGCAGTGAATAAAGTACTATTTAATGAATATATTTCTCCACTGAATGATACCTTTCGCAAATTACTATAAAATTTTAATTCGATTCAGAGATTACTTAAAGAGGAGATTGATATATTGTATTTTATATTAATTTAGCAGGTTAAAAATTAAAGTTCTACCATATTGAAAGAATGTAGTTATCTAGTTGAAATTAGACAAATTTAATAAATTTTTTCTTTTATTGGAGAAAAAATGAAGTCTACGCAGAAAAACAAAGTTGCAATTACACTAACAAATTGTTTCTGAATCAAAACAGGGATTTTCATTAATATGAAAAGTCCTACTTTGATTCGGAAACGACAATAAATTTATTCATTCGAATAAACGCGGAAATTGCGAGAAAACATTCCGCCTCGCCGCCGTTTTATCCTAATACTGTATAACGTTTTTAAAATAGTATACAGTAAATATATTAGTTTCTAACTTTTCGTTAATAAGAGAAGCATTTCTCTTTAGTCTGTGACGATGTGTCTGCATTGAGCATTGCGTTTATTTGACTCGTCACTATTAAGATACAACTTTCTGAATTTCTTCAGAGTTACGTTTTCTTTCCAAAATTTATTACCTGAAATGTTTCTTAATTTTATTCGATCATTTTATTAAGTAACGTTAAGAACTGATAAGTAATTAATTGATGTATTTAAATTCGAACTTTATATTTTAAAATAATGTAGAACTCCGTTAAGAAGATTTTCAAGGGATCAATTTAAAATCTTCTTAAGCACAAATGAAAATAATATACCTTTTCTTTTCATAATCCACGTTTATTTAATTAACAACGTTCCTGCAACGAATTAGGCTTATACAGTATTTATTCATTTAGATATATGTTATATTTGTTCTAATGTAGTCTGCTTATCGATTATGTTAGGGGAGGAAAAAATACGTTTTATGGTTCCCAAGAAAAAACGCACCGATCTGCAAATACCAGGTATTTAATACGTTATTTGCGGTAAATTACTACAGAAAATATTTCTGAAAACTTATCGGTATCTACCATGTATTGATTGATAGCGCTTGTCAGAATTTGCTGCTTACTACAAGCCGTTGCCAGATAATTACGTAAAAAATTGTAAAATCCGTGTTTAAAGTAGTTCAAATCGCGTGCGTTGTATTATTTTTCCATGTGTAATAAAATATATAAAATTTTCGATAGGATTCAGTTGAAAAGTTTTAAGACAAACCATTTTCAGGTGGCGGATAAGGATTTCAGTTTACCAAGCGAAAAATTTTTTTACACGGGGACATTTTATATATATAAAATAACGCTTCTAGCCCACAACATTAATTTAGAATGAATTAGTTAGCGTAATAAATAGGGTTATAATAAATTGGATGGCTTATCACACCAGGAGCTGACTGGAATAAATAGACTAGATTTGAATATAAATCGCCTTTAATTAACCCCAATCAAATTTTAGTAGGAATGCATTTCGTGTACAAATTCCTGGTGTGATAACCCTCCAATTTATTATAAACCTATTTATTTATTAGGCTAACTAATTCATTCTGAAGCAAAATATGTTTGATGATATTTTACAATTGTTATGATAATTCTTAGTTCAAATAGAATCTGTTTCTTTAATTTTTTTTGTTTTTAAGTACGATTAAAAAACGGATAATTAATTATGAATATTGTTTTGATTAAAATAAATGACTGAATTTTTACCTGTAAATGTATAGATTTGGTGTCGGCTGATTGGCCTCATCGAGCTATGGAAAACTGGGGACTCATCATCTGTTCGGAAAAACTAATTTATAGTGAAAAATTTTCCTCTGGCTACAGGCAAAGAATTATTGCAAAAATTTTAGCCCATGAAACTGCGCACCAGGTAAACATTTTTATAAAATAAATCTTTGTTTTTGTTTATGAATAACTTTATTGACAACAGGAATTTCCGTTTTTAAATAACGAAATATTCGATTAAGAACGTATTTAGTCATTCAGAAAACATTCGTGCAAGCAATGTTATTCTTGTTATTCCTTTTCGTATTTCATATTTTTACAGATAATATGAACTACATTTAATGAAGCTTTCCGAGAAAGCAGATAAAAATATCACAATGTACTGTACAGTACATGTTAATTTCAATACATTTGTTCATATAGTTATAGTAAAAATTTGCAAATAAATTAATACGCACTGATTATATTTTTGTTGTTATAACCTATTGTTATTTGAGTGTTTTTAGTACTTACTATTAAATCTCAGAAAACCATATTGTCGCGATGCGATATTAATGGACGAAGTTCATAGGAACAAGGGAAAAAACAAACGTTATTAAATTAACCTATAAATCAGCAATTAATACCAATTGCTTTATTGTTTAATTTAAAATCTATGATAATGTGAATAATACATAGAAATCTCTTTCAAAACGTTCCAAAACTCGGAAGTCACGAACATATCGAACAATCGAACTCAAACAAAACATTGTAGATCGACTTTGCCAAATTGACTGAAAATATCGCCTTACAAATCCATACAGCAGCAATATAAAGCACACCTAAAAACGAACAAATGATTAATACAGTACAGTCTCGAAAACTCGGCCTAATGTGGACCGAAGGGTGGCCGAGTTTGTGAAAATGCCGGGTTATCGGGAATGGGGTTAAAAAAAAATAAGTATGAGTGTTTCCTCATAAAATACTGTACTGTACTTGTATGTATTGTTTACTTGAGAATACAACAGAGAATAAACTGCCCAAATACCCTTAAAAAAGGAAAAGTACGACCTTTATGAAGGCATAGAGCCTTTACTACATGAAAATGAAAATTAATGAATACACTGTGTACAGTAATTTACCTGATAAGACAGACCTCAGAAAAATACTTTATGAGGCATAAAGCTGTCTATAATGAAAATTAATTAACTAAGGATTTTTTTGCCCTGCCAGGGTGTGGCCGAGTTATCCGGACTGCCGGGTTATCGAGTGCCGAGTTTTCGGGACTCTACTGCAATAGAAATTTGAAGTCTTACATCCTCGATCGTCAAAATGCACATAGTTCTTACGAGTCGTTCTTCCATCTGCTCCAAATTTTTTATCATTCGTTTAATTAACTGTCTACTGATCATTTAATAAATATTATATATTTTATAAGTTATTAATTTTAAAATAAAATATTTAGAGTTCTAAATCTCAGAATTTACTCTTAATATACTACGTGAACCAATTAATAATTATTTCTTATTAAGAACTTATAAAATTAAAATAAGTGATTATACTTTCCTTGATTTTGTTCCTTTATATGGTATCCAACAAGATTCTATTCTTAGTGGCCTCTTCTTTTCAATATATTTAAATTAACTTCTCTGTCATCTTAAATCTCATATTATAGCTTATGCCGATGAGAAAATTAATCTGTTCTCTCCATCTGTCTTACAGTCTGATATCTATTTATTAATAAATATGTTTAAATCTGCAAACTTAAAAATTAATACAGAAAAAACAGTTGTTGTGTTATGCTTTGATTCGTAATCCTCCATTACTTGTTTTTTACATTGATTTTAATCCAATTAATTACATAATTTCTATTAGCGATTTAGGCATAGTTTTTAACACGAAACTTAACTTTCAAAAATCATTGATAAACTCGTTAAATCCTTGGCTATTAGACATAAAATTTTACAGCGATGTTGTAAGCCCATCTTTAATAAAAGAGTATTACATAAAATTAACATAGAAATATTTTTAATGCTAATTTTCAAATTTGCATTGATTATGGATTTCCCACCTGGTCAATGGATGCTCCTTCCCTTTTACACAAGCTTACTTCTAGTATTAATAAGATATACTTCACGTTTAACAAAATGTGTAATCTGCCTATCATTATTCACTCTAATATTGCTAGAATTCGCCTGGACTTTCCATCTTTCTTCGAGAGAATTAAATAATTTGATCGGTTAATATATTACAAATATTTTAATGGTCGTGTTTATCAAGATTGGCTTTTACTTCAAATTCCATCGAGAAAACTTCGCTCATTTATTTACGTTTTTATCCCTTTCTATCGTCTAAACCTATCCCAACGATTTTCCTTTACTGTGTATCACAAAATCATAATAATTTTGATGATTTTTACATCTTAATCGCTCTGATTTTAAATTTAAATGTAAAAAAGTGTATCTCTTTTTTAAGATTTGTTACCTGTTTTTATTTTATTTTGTTTTAAGAGGTGGTATTTGTTTTTAATATATTTTAAGAGGGCGGAAATCAAATGTCTATCCAGACTTTTCCTGTAAATTTAATAAAATGAAATGAATAAATTTGAAATATTCGTCAGATAAGATTCGAATTATTACTATTCTTTTTAAAGTTAACGTTTTAAAACTATTGCTACATTATTGACAACTCCATATTTTACAGCGAGCAACTATGTGTTTTATCTTACGAGTTAGATAAATAGTATTATAAGTGATGCAATTTTAATCAATTTTAATGAAATCAAATAAGCATTTCATTAAATCATTTGGTATAATTTTATCTCCTTAATTCTAATTATTTCATTTTATTTATTGTATACGAAATTAAAATTTACATTTACATTTAATATAGAGGAAGTTATAGCGAAAGGTATAAAGTAAAACAGGTAAATGCCGCATATTTGAAGTGAAACCCGTAGCTGTTGTTATTAATAGCAAACTAAAGTACTACTAAAAATATGACTCTCTACGCTTGCTTTAGAATAATTCATCAGTTCGATCTGTTCAAGAATTAGTTAAACAATTTTATAATTCTCATTAAAAACCATATTACGCCCGCGTAGTGTAATGGAATTATTGTGACATCATGCAGCATTTCGCAATGAAATCGAAAATTCTCATCCAAAGAAAAGCATTTAAGTAATGTAACGAGTTTCTTAGTAAATTACACAGTAATGACGTTTATGATGCAAACTGTGAAATAAGATGTAATGCGACTTGGATGTTGAGCAAACATCATATTAAACAGGATGTAAAAAAACATTTCACTAGTCCATATCTTGCTTCTGTTACGTATTAACTAAATACAAGCTTCTCTGCACGGACTTGAGCACGCGAGGCGATACGGAAAAGCTTCACACGGTTTACTGTTAATCATTCTTGACGTTGTCTAGCCGCTTCCCCTTTGAGTATTTTAACCGAACAAAAATTTTTTATAGCTTGGTGCAAAATATACCCTGTATATTTACTGTACTTAAGTTTTCAAACCTCTATAGAGTACTGCAGTGCATCTATGTCGACTAAATAGCAAGATACTATCGGTATACATACAGTATTAACAAGTTCCTCACCATCCGTATTTTTCCATCTGGTTAAATCAAATGTTCTCTAAAATTTTCAGTGATCAAAATTCTCCGTTTCCCAATTACAGTGGTGCCTCGAATAACGGACGCTGCGAACAACGGGCTTTCCGTTTGGCAGTTACGTGAGGCGAACAACAAACTCTCTGCGAACAAGTGCGAATGATATTTTCACTCTTTTGCCGTTGCCAATGACAATCTGCTATTTTTATAATATATTAGTATTATTAGAATATATTATTAGTATATCTGAAGTACAGAGCTCTCATTGGGATTCGGCTTGCTCCCTTGTTTATTACGTACATCACCTCAGTGTAAGATATTTACATTTATTCAAGTATTGTGCAAATCATGGCTTATAAAAAACAGAAAGGTGATTTCAATTGAAACAAAGCAAGAAATCATCAGAAGGAGTGAAAGTTGACAAAAACTTCCTTGTCAAATGGGGAGAGGTTCAGGAGTTTACCAACACTCATTATCCAAACAGAGCTGAGGTCAACAGGATCAATGATCTCTACAATGACACCCTTGCCCGTCATCTCCGACAGGTGTTGAAGAAGAGAGAGAAACAGATCACCTTGAACATGTTTTTCAAAAAGCCAGCAGGCAAAAAACAAAGGATGGAACAAGAGGAGTTGACTCTCCGGTAGCCTCTCCTGAATCTGACTCCGATTAAATAACAATAAAAAGAGACCTGCTGCAATGTGTAAAAAGTCTGTATCTGTATCAATGTGTGAAGAAAATGTTCCTCCACCTCCTCCTCACAACATCTGATTACCCGGCATAATTGGTGACTGCCCCATTTTAATTTTTTTTATGGTACAGTATGGTTATTTCATGCTGCTGAACGAATTATGTTTTAACATGTATACCTATGGGAAAATGCGTTTCGTATAATGGATTTTTCACTTAACGGACGTGCACCTGAAACGGATTAAATACGTTATACGAAGCACCACTGTATATAATCTTATTCTCTTATAAAGTTATGGGACTACCGACTTATAAGAGATCGGACGTTACCTGAATAGACGTTATATAACGCATAACTGAAATTTGGTCGAAATTTTATTTCCTATTAAAAAAGTTTTCTGATAAAAGTATGTGACGTATTTCATTTCCCATCAAAGACTTTTATACAGTACATACTCAGATAACATTGAAATCAACATTTCAATAAAAATTAATCAATTTATGAACTTTAAGCTTCGCCACCAATTTTATGTTTATGACTAAAGTTTTTTATATATAAGCCCGCAAAATTTCAAATAATAATTAAAATAGTACTTAAACATTTATAAAATTATAATTTAGATTTTTTAAATTAAAATGATGTTTTCTTAAAATTAATTTTAAATGAGATATATTAATGTATTTGCGTCTAGTGGTTCGGTAATCTAGTAACTCCAAAATGGTGGAACGATATTTGGTTAAGCGAAGGTCTATCGACTTATATGGAACACGTAGCCACCTCCGCCTTCTTCCCCCAATGGAACAAGGTAAGAGAAATGTCTGAAAAATAAGATTGGTTAACACACGACTCGAGTGGTTGCCAAAGTCTTTCTAAACCTAAGTACAGCGTCAATCGTACATTAATTAATTTTCATTTATAAAAGACTGAATCAAAAATTATTTTAATTGACAGTTAGGCAAATGTTTTTGCGTTTTTATATAATTTGTATGTAATAAAATAAATAAATGTAAAAAATATTAGTTTATGAAGTTCGCTTTGTTAAAACTCGAAGATAGAGTGAGAAGATTTATAGAAATAAATCAGATAAAAAAGAATATTTAATGAGATTTCTATTTGATGACAGTTTTTTAAAATTATTATTTTTAGGTGGACAAAACTTTAGTTTTGGCAGCTAAAGAGTTATATCCGAGAGATTGTTTGGACGAAGTATCGGCAGTTTCTAAATCGTATAATTTAGAAAATTCGTTATTGGAGGAAAGTTTTGACGTTTTCACGTACATAAAGGTGAGAAATATGTACAATTTATTGCATATTACGGATTATCCAAACCGTGTCGAAATAAATGGAACAATACGCAATGAAAAGTACGATACGTGTGTAATTATAAATATTGACACTCTCCTTATTATTTAGGTTTATTGATAGGACAGTATTATAGATTTATTCTCTTTATAGGTTTATTTATAACAAGTTAAAAATGAATTCTATGCGATATTTAATTTAATATTTTTTAAATTAATCGACAATTTGAAGTTATATAAGCCTATATAAAAGGAATTGCTGAAAACAAAAGTAAAAAATAATTTCTATGTGAAAACACTTGAATCGCCAAAATAAAACAAACGAAAACAATTCTAAAAGATGTTCGAACGACATTTACTTATAAAGCAAACATCCGATGCCTTTGTGTTCGAAGACATTTAAATTATTATAAAGTCGTCAATTAAATTTTCTTACTTTATATATTAACAACGTCTTCATATGCAACAGAAACTTGCGTATAGACTATATACAGGCAGACAGTCAATAGACAGATATTAAAGTTCTACACAGTCTTATAGATTAGATAAACAGGATAGATGAAAGTAATTCCTTTCGTTTTACAGTCTTATTTAGAAAGAACAATCGAGCATTTAAGTAGTAATTTGACTCTCTAAATTAGTATTTTATTTTGGATCGTGTCAAGAATATTTTATTTTGCATCAAAAGATTGTTATTACTGTATTCGTCAAGCAAAATGTTACACGTAGGCCTATACGAAGTTCGTGAAGTTTACCTAATGCGATTTAATTAATAACAGAAAATTTTAATATTTTCAAACGTGAAAGGTCGAATATAATATCATTAACATCAAAATACACCAAGAATTAAGTCATATTTTTTAAAATAGATGTCAATTGCCAGTATACACACAATAATCGTTTCGTTGTGTTTCAGGGAGCCGTTGTTACTCGGATGACGCGTCATATTTTCGGAGATGACGTGTTTTGGAAGGCCTTATCGGTAAGATTTTTTTAGAATTCAAGTGCCCGTTGAATGAAAGAAGACCGATTCATTCCTCACTCTCCTCTTTGATAAGAAAAAGATCAAATTGCATTTTCTTAAAAATAATAACTGCAAAAGGATTTAAATTGTTTTTTTCAATACGTGAAAATTTTAAAAAATAATGTTAGATTCTCAAAGTAAGCAAATAAGCAAAAATCAGGCATGATTTTAAATAAATTAAATGCTATTTAATACTATTTAAAATGTAATTTGACAGATATCTACGCGAATGAACTTTTCAAAATTTATTAATAAAATTTATAATTTTCAGATATATTTGAAAGAAAATTCTTTTAAAAATGTGGAAGAAAAAGATTTTTGGAATTACTTTATTAAGGTGAATTTATAAGTATTTATAGGCTACGAATTACGTAAAACCTGTTAAGTCTGAGTTGTCAGTCGTTTATCATTTATGAAATTTATTCTAGGAAAGTAAACATGTATTATCGAAAGGAGGAAAACTGGATTTAACGGAAAGTCTGTCGACTTGGACCAAACTGAAAGGCATGCCAATAGTTACTGCGAATACGAATTACACCGAAGGAACTGTTTTCTTATCGCAGATTTCGTGCAGAGCAAAAACCTCAACTGAGCATAAAAGGTAAATACAAGAATAAATAATTTTTAATTATTTCATCATTGCAAATGCATATTATCAAAGCTATATACACAGAGCAAATAAATTTCGTTAATTTAATTTATTATTTATTTTTTGAATTGACGTGTTTTAAAATCAATTTATTGATAGAATAATGATTTGTTACTTTTTAAACAATTAAATAAACTGAACAAAAGCAATAAGATAAGAATAATCGTAGACTTTTCACAGTTTTAAATATTTTGTGATGTTTCCTGTTTTTATGTTGTAATTATATAATTATTTCAAAAATTCCAATATATAAATGGAGTGTATTGCATTTGATACCAATTTTACGAAAATAAATTCTATATGTTCGTCTACTTTCTCAAATTTTGACAGCATTCAATTGACATATTTCAAGTAAAATCTTTATCTGAATACGTCAACTTGTAGAAGTAACTAAAGAATTTCAATTTATCATTATCAGTATCTTTATTAAGAAAACAAACTGATAAATTAATATGTTTTGTACAGTACTTTAAAGATGTATTTATAGAATAGGGAGGGATAAAAATTCTCATAGTGAAATATTCGTCCGGAATTAGAATAAGAGATAAAATAAAGAATAAATTAGTGGATACCTTAGCTAATTGTTACAATTTCAGCTTAACATTTTTTTTTCATAATTTTCCTACTGTATTCGAACCAGAATTCTTTGGACGCTAAATATAATTTTTCCGATCAAATATCTGTATATTATAAAATTAAAAATCTTGAATATTTAGAACTCTTTCAAATGCAGCAACTTACCTACAGTAATCAAATTGTTACACCAAATTGTTTATATAAAAATCAGACATTTAGGCAAAATATTAAGGGAGAAAAACACTAACGTATGACACTTTTTAAATGATCAATAAAATTTCATGAAAATGACTTTGTGGATATCTACAGATGTCCTGAGTGTTCATCTACAGATTTTCCTTTTCTTAAAATATTGTTCAAATAAGTTTTGGAAGATATTTACTAGCTAACCGACTAAAAACCGGCTAAACCAGATTGTAAAATGTGAATCGACAATACTTTCCTTATTCTTTATTTTAAAAATTCTACACATTCAAATGAAATTAGCAGTCGTTTTGTCGGTTATTTTGATCCTCTACATTTGGGAACAAGAAAATCGACTTCTCGACTATTATATTATCATTCATTCTAAAGTATTTTTATTTAAACTGCAAAACGTTTTAAATAATTTCAGAGATTTGTGGCATATACCGATATCTTACGCAACTTCTTTATCTCCGAATTTTCAAAACAATTCTTCGAACATCAAATACTGGTTGACGACTGTAAATGGTAAGAAGTAACTTTATTTTTTCCTTTAAAAAGTGAAATAACAACACTTCAAAATTCGAAAACAGTGCCGAGACGTTTGACGATACATGAAAGAAAGATTACTCAAAATCTTGTTTCGAGAGAGACTATATTAAAAAAGCTAAAATTTAAAAACTTATTAATTAAATAAAGGGAGATTTATTATTGGACTATACCTTCGTTAATTAAATATATAGGTATTATGTAATTTGGTCTAAAGATAGACGATTATGTCGCCATATTGTTTTAAATCGATAATTTTTCACTTTTCCTGCACCCGGCCTTTATATTAGAAAGTAAAATGTCATTTTAATCTTTAATCTTAATGAAATTTATTTTAATAAAAGCACAAAGCCAATGAATACAAGATCTTTTCGTCTCATTAAAAAAAGGCATTCTCAGTTATTAGAACAACGGAACAACAAGAGCAGTTTTTAAGGAAAAAAAATTTAAAAATAATTTTCAACTCGAATGCTACAACAACAAATTGATATTAGACTACTAATTCGTAGATTTCATACTTTATGTTACAATAATTTTTAAAAATATTTTACTTCATACAAATATTTAGATGTTGACTAAATTCATTTTAAAGCCTGCATGACTTCCGTTAATACATCACTAAGTTTGGAAGCTGCTCGAACAATATTAGCCAAATTTAATATACTCATACTGCAGTTTCACGAAGAAAAAGCTCTACTAAATTATCTGTCGCCTTTAGGAGTTTTGCCGAATCCTCACAAATGTTACAATCACTGGTCGAACAAAATATCGTCAAGAATTATAACATTAAATGTCAAAGTAAAAGCGATAGAGAAGTTTGTAAATATTCCGTTCGGTTTAAAGTGAGAAAAGTGTAGATTTGCGACCCCGACAAGAAATCGTTCCCTATTGTAAATTTAATCCGTCGCAATTATAGATTTCGCAGTTAAGCGTTGCAGAGAAGGCAAAAAGAAAATTGTTAATGTTAAAATATCTTACGAAATGCGAGAAGTAATGTAAGAAAAAAATATTTAGCTCTCTTCGAAGGCATTCGTCGTGTCTGAAGCCTAAATATGCCTCGAAATAGTTTGCATAAAAATTCTAAAAATAAGTTTATTATTAATACAAAGTTAATGATACAGAATCCGTAAATTGTTAACATTTAACAAAGTGCTAATTTCTTGTGACAATAGCTACGATGGAAAACGTATTTATGAGCAAAAGTGGATGGTTATTGCTCAACGATCGGAGCCAAGGCTATTTTGTCGTCAACTACGATTCTAGGAACTGGAAACTCCTGGCCAAACAACTAAAAAAAGATAATAAGGTGGAAGTATTAGTATTAATTATTCTTCAATTTATTAACTATTTAAAACATATTAAATAACAATTTCTCTTTTAGGTATTCACACCCGATCAGCGTTTCAAATTACTGGCAGATGTTGCTATTTTACTAGAGTAAGATATACAAATTACAGTAATTCATTTTACAATATACTCATATATTAGAAGGCACGATGACATAAATATATAATTTTCGGTATTGGCCTTCGCAGATTATTATATGATCAAAACTTTTACTAATTATATTTTAGTACAGCGTACAATCTGTAAGCTTATGAGCTAGATTAATGAACATTCTAATCGTATTGAAATTGTTTTATGACAGAGTAAATCGGTCTTGTGTTATTTTTCTTAAAAGTTTTAGTAACATTAAATGTGAAAAATAACACATGTAAATCATATTTTAAAACTTAGTTTGAACTATTTGGACTGGGATCTATCGTTGGATGTATATTCTTATATCGGCAACGAAAATGAATTATCCGTTTTGCAATTTGGAGTTTTCGATCGTTTGCAAAAATCTACCGAATTAATCAAGCATAATGAATACGAAGACGTGTGGAATGTAAGTATAAAACGAATGTCATCAAATTCCTAAACTTTAAACTAAGATAAAATAGATAAAAGTCGCTGAACTTATACTTAGAGATTATATTAATAGTTCTTTGAATATTTTAACAAGTTTAGAAAAATTTCGAATATTTTAATTGTGAATAAAGTTGCATTTTCAATTAAAAGCTATTAAAAATTTCGTTTTCTGCTTCTAATTCATCTAATTTTTATTAACATTATTTTAAAAAATCGATTATGTTTATGTTGAGCATTACGCCGCGCTCAATAATATGATAAAATCACGAAGAATTAACTTTTTTAAGGATACTAACGAGACTTTCTTTTAATTGATAACTTTAGTAAAGCCCGGCAGCATGATTAACCTACTGCCAGGCTTTACCAAGCAAGATCAAATCTGCTANATTATATTTAAAAATTGTTATGTTTACTCATTTGATGTCTTTTTAGCCATGTAAGATATCAGTTTCTACTAAGTATTAAAGACGAAACCGAAGCTTACAATCCAGTAAAATATGACAAGGTAATTGTAATATAAAATAAATATTTAAATTCTTAACAGAAGTAATAATTGATTTATAGTAAAATTTTTGAGATTATTTTATGTCTAACTTGTAAGTTAGGTAATATTTGTGATTTACACAAAAATGGTCAAGATAAAATATTAATTATTATTAATATAAAAGTATTCCACTTTCTAAGTTTAAAGAGAATTTTTATAGGAATTTTTACCTAAACGGAAAATTGTACAGTCTGTCGAAAGACGTTTTATTCTGAGTAATCCCAGAGAAAATGATAATGGAATTCTTAATCGACATTCGGGTGGCCTGGCTCAAATATTGGATTCATTCAATTCTCAGTGGTGTACCGAGAAATTTCGCTAGTTTGGGAGAGTTAGGCAAAATACACCCTGATAATTATCAGATAAATATAAACGTTCTTTTAATAGAAAAATGAAAAGAGTTTTAAGTTTTAAACAATATGTCAAAAATTGTCTTGAATTTACAATGATATTCAGAATAGTGGTGTTAGCATCTATCATTTAGAAGATATGATATTTAAGAGTTAATTAAACACAAAGGAAAATAAATCAACTGTTTTTATCGTATTCGACTGTTTTAAAAGACCGGGCAGTAGGGTTTAACCGGATGTTATTAAGATGACTCTAGATTATTAGTGATGCTGCTTTTATGTATGTTGTTAACTTGGACATTTGATCCGATTGGGAAAGACGATAAACTTGAAATAAACAATAATAATATTGATAAAAAATATTGACTAAAACATTTTGCACACATTCATGTTATTTAAATTTCAGAAATATATCTGAGCCCTGTTACATAAAGATTACAGAATATAAGCTTTTAATACTTTTAGCTTGTAACAAGTACTGTACTTATAGCTTCTAACTGATTATAAGTATCTATGTGCAATCAAAATCGTTTACGACTAGGTGCTTGTAACTTGTTACAAAATTTTTCATTCAACATAATGTATATTGCTTGTAATTTATAACATGTAAAGTTTTTTTCAATTGCAAGCGTTTTTATGCAGCGAGATCCTGAAATTACACTTCTATTGAATCATATTATTCAATGATTTTTCGAAAACACGAGAGTCGAATAAGAGGAATAAACACGAAAGTTATACTCTTGTGTTTATTTCTCTTATTTTGAAACCATTCTTTTCTGGTTTTTCTCAGTTTTATTCCTTTCTCTCCCTACAAAACGCCCATCTCTGTACTTATAGTAGGCCTATTAATGAATTTAAAAGGTTTTAACTGGTAGGCCTAGGCCTATTCATTATTCTATTTCTGTTTTAATTTTTATGCAAAAATTAAGCTATGGAACGTCTTATTTAAATAACAAATTAAGAAAATTGAAACCATTAACTTACATGAAAATAAAAATAGAATTTTTCATTATATATCACAATTAATACGTTTCAAATTAAATTAACAATAGAATTTTTCGCTTTCCGATATTTTAAAGTAAATTAATGTATCTTAAATAAAAATTTGAAGTAGCATTCAGTCCTACATTGTAAAGCTCTTTATATGTAGTACAAAGTATAATGTAAATATTTTATTAATGTCTTTGTAAAATTGCAGAGGAGAAGCGTTGTACGAAGATACGGTTTTGTGTATGGGCATTAAATACGGAACTCAGGAAACTTGGGAAGAATTTTACGATGAAGCCGAAGACGAAGAAGCCATACTTTCGGCTCTCACTTGTTCCGAGGAACCAGAAAATATTCAAAGGTAAATATATTTGTTATCCTTAGAAATTGCAGTTTCGTTATCGATTTAACAATTTTCTATCGACGTTAACCAATAGTAAACGAATGACGATAGACGGAAATAAATTTTCTATTATCCAAAAATGTTTGAAGAGAATATGAAAAATGTACTAATGTACAAATAATGTACTTTCTATGTTTTTGGTAAATGGATAGTGCAAATTAATGAAAACTTTAAAAACTTCGTAAAAGACCCTATATTATGTGGGTACTGCTGAGGTCACTGTCAGTTGGCAATCACGATCTGAAGCAGAAATGCTTTTTCCAGAAAGATACCGTAATATTAATATCAACCACAAAACATTGACAATGTAGGGGATGACAAGTAGACGGAAATTTTATTTTTTATTAAAACAATTATTAATATGCTTGAAGCGAGATGAGAGTAATAATTGCAACTTTTTTAAAAACATAATTAATTAATATATCATTTTTCTAGACATATTATTTTAATTAACATTAAAATAGACTCACCAGTGACTAAATGGATAAAACCACTAAACACTGGTCGAGGTTTCGCGTCTGAACAATCGGGCTGACAGCATGGAGTTTACTGGGTGTTTTTCACGTGACTAGCACCCGAATAGGAACCAGTTTCCCATAGAAAGACAGTTCGGGAGACCCCCTTTGCCATATCTATCAATCAAATCATTAAAACATATAATGGTACTTTCTGTATACACTTTGTATATTCATAATGAAATGTTTATTTTCCAATATTTAAAAAAAAACGAAGAATTATTGATGAATAAATCTACGACATTTTATTATTTAAGAAAAATATATCATTTTTAAATAATAAAACTTTCAAGATACTTTTAACGATTAAAGACATACATAGAAAATTGAGATCCTTATACTTTCGTCTTTAAGAGAATGCTGATAAATAATTTTACGTTCAATTAAATTATTTTAAAAATCATGCGAAGCTTTAGATTAAAAGAGTTTTTTTTTTCATTTGAAATGTTACAGGTTATTAGAAATGGTGTACGAGGAAAATGACATTACCAAATTTGTGACTGTAGTACAAGGTATTCTTCGAAACAGTAAACTATGGTTCACTTATTATGATTTTCTAGACGAAAATTTTGTAGATTTTGTTGAAAAGTAAGAAGCAATTAGTCTTAAATGAAGTTAATTATATTTAAAAATTGTTATGTTTACTCATTTGATGTCTTTTTAGCCATGTAAGATATCAGTTTCTACTAAGTATTAAAGACGAAACCGAAGCTTACAATCCAGTAAAATATGACAAGGTAATTGTAATATAAAATAAATATTTAAATTCTTAACAGAAGTAATAATTGATTTATAGTAAAATTTTTGAGATTATTTTATGTCTAACTTGTAAGTTAGGTAATATTTGTGATTTACACAAAAATGGTCAAGATAAAATATTAATTATTATTAATATAAAAGTATTCCACTTTCTAAGTTTAAAGAGAATTTTTACCTAAACGGAAAATTGTACAGTCTGTCGAAAGACGTTTTATTCTGAGTAATCCCAGAGAAAATGATAATGGAATTCTTAATCGACATTCGGGTGGCCTGGCTCAAATATTGGATTCATTCAATTCTCAGTGGTGTACCGAGAAATTTCGCTAGTTTGGGAGAGTTAGGCAAAATACACCCTGATAATTATCAGATAAATATAAACGTTCTTTTAATAGAAAAATGAAAAGAGTTTTAAGTTTTAAACAATATGTCAAAAATTGTCTTGAATTTACAATGATATTCAGAATAGTGGTGTTAGCATCTATCATTTAGAAGATATGATATTTAAGAGTTAATTAAACACAAAGGAAAATAAATCAACTGTTTTTATCGTATTCGACTGTTTTAAAAGACCGGGCAGTAGGGTTTAACCGAAAATACTAAGTTATCAAAATGTGTGAAATGTGAAGGGGTTAATAGATGATCGGCACGACTCTATTGCTAAATTGCAGCCCTGCATTGTGACGATATTCTGTTTTATTAATAATTATTAAAACATTTAATAAAACAATAATTTTATGTAATTCTATTTACTATTTATATTATATAAAGTAATTAAGTTTATTAGGAATTCGAGATATTCGAATATTCCCGATCTGATTAATATTCAAATTTGATAAAAGTGACATTCGTTCATCTCTATCTTCTACAAAAGCATTGTTTACTTTTGTAGTTGATTTCTACGTGTAAGAAAAACATCGGAACTTCGAAAAAATTGAGAGCTAAAGCGAGAACTTTGTTAAAATACGACGACGATACTGTATCGAGGATGAATAACATGTTAGATAAAACTATCCATTGGCTGAAAAATAAATCTTGGATTGAGAAAAATTAGAAGGAAAAAAAAAATGTTTGAGTAAGTTTAATTACTTTTTTTTCTATTATGAGCTTCAATAAAATGTTGTTTATATATTAATGTAAATTATTTATCCTTTCAGCTTTCATAGAGGAGTATTTTTGTGTATTGCTTACGTGTATTACTGCCTTATTCGTATTTTTTCGAAGTAACAGCCTTTGTGAAATGTAGTCAGAAAAACAGAAGGATGCGGAAGAGAAGGATAAAAAGTCGGATCGGTTGAAAATTCTGACGAGTCCGAAACCAGAAGAGCTTTTAGCAGTCTCGCAATTTCCCCTTTTCGTCCAAATTTTTGTTTCTTTTTATGGTAACATAAAACAGATGATACCATTCAAAATATCTGATATCTATCTAACATCAAAGAGGTAGAATATTTTTATCCTGCAGAATTTTATTATTCATAAAAGTTATTAATGTAAAACCGAAACTATGTCGTTACTATTGTGTACGAGTAGGGGAAGGTGGGGCAAGATGAGAACGTTAAGGTTTGAAAAGTCATAAGATAGCAACCACTTTAACGAGAACAATAATTTTTTTATTCTCAGCAACTACAGCATTTGGTAATATATAATACAAAATTTGATTTTTGAAAAAACGTTTTTAAAAACAAGAAAATTTAATATTTTAAAATTATATGTAAATGCACCATCTAGCCCCACCCGTGGGGTAAGATGGGGATATTATTTTTATATACAAGGACAGATTAAAATGGTTAAACTGTCGTTTTCTTCAATATTGGCACAAGAACAGTGTGCCCATTTATCACAACGGCTACATTTAGCCCAACTCTCTGTAAATACAGAGTATGATCCTCCACAATAGAGGCATTCTGTTTCATTTGTCTTTTGTTTTTTGTTAGGCCCACCCTTGCTGAAGGGGCCTGTTTGTCGTCTCTGCAGCAAAAAAGTCTCCCTCCGAAAATACTTCTAAATTCATAGGCCATATTCATGGTTAACCTGGGGCTAGACGGGTACCCCATCTTGCCCCCAATGTACACTTTCCATACTGACTGCAAACACAGGTAAACTTCATTTCAAAACTAAACAATTACAGTCTTAAAGGTTACTTCGAATACCATAATATCTTCATCTAAAAGGTAATGTAAAAGTTCAAAATTATACTTTGTAGAAATTTTTTAGCAGGCATAAAATTAGATGAAGTATTGCTGAAACATAAAAAGATATTTTACTTCCAAACAAAGAGAGCGATTTGGACGTTCTCTCGCTCCATGATCCCTTTCGAGGTAGACATTTAGTTCCCCAAATAACAGCTAGATAAAAGAACATTAACCACAAATAAACAGACGTCCCCCGTCTTACCCCATGATCCCATCTTGCACCACTTTCTCCTATGTTAATTCATTAATCAGAATGATCGATTCCTGATTGAAAATTATCATCATCGGGAGAAAAATCGAACAATACTTGTTCGAAGCATTTCGATTTCGATTATCGTTCCTTTTTCGATGATTTAGATTTGAATGTTTTAAGATTAAAACGAAGAGAAACTTTTCACAAAACTATAGTCTTGTTTAAACTCAGCGCACAATTTTAAGACAATCTCCAGGAAAAAAAAATGTTTATCATCAAATGTATTCCATAAGAATTGTGACATAACATTATCAATATTTATATCGGTTTTCGTGAATTATTTTCATAACGACAATTCATGATATTCGACGACCAAAAATTAAATTTGAAATCACGGAGAGCAAAGAATGGGTCAAAAGTTTATTTAAATGTATTCTTACGCATTAGAAAGAAAGCATATTGTGACTAGCAAATATTTTACACATCTTTATTGATTTTTAAACGAGAAACAACTTGAAACTATTTTCATTTCTTGTTGTTCGCTTTTTTATTCGAAGATAAATTTTTTTTACACCACAAGTATTAGAGAGTGGAATCTTTCACTCAAGACGTCTCAAAATGTCATAAGGACATTTTATCAGATCGAATTGAGCTTTGACGTGGCATTTTCCTCACGAAATTGTAAAAATTGTAAAAATCACACCTTTAAAATGTAAAAAAAAAATAATAAAAGTATTATAATTTATGCTTTAAATAACATAAATCATTTTGCAAATCGTTTTTATATTAAATAATAAGTATATAAAATGTAATGTTTTTACTTTTATAAATAAATTTTGAAAAGTCAAATGTTTCCATTTGAGTGTCTTCCAACAGCTTAACAATAGTCTTCAATTTATTTTTTTAAATTAGATCTTTGATAATTTTTTAAAAATTGAATTTAGAATCGTAATCCATAAGGTACAAGAGTAAAAAAAAATATGAAGATAATTAATCTATTAATTTTTCCGAATTTTAAGAGTGAATTAATTATTTATATCAAGATAATTAAAAAATAATTTTATGCATTATATATATTGTTAATTATGAATATCTATTGGCTGTATACATCAACGCATTTAACCTATAAACTATCCTATTTTACAGCATTTTAGACGCAATTTTTTCCAAAAAAAGGCTTAAAAATTCTTGTGATTTTCTGTAGACTAATGAAATCCCCAAACGGCCTTCGGTAATCTAAAGGTGACTTGTACTTAACTCAACTCTAGAACTAAAATGTTTTTAACTAAACATAATATTATTATTTGTTATAACTAATCTGAGTTTGCATATATTCATGTTGAATATTTTAATTGTAAACGTTTTCTTTTAAACTGTTTTTCCCAGATAAAATTGTGCATTCTAATTTTGCTGTTTTTGCCCAGAATACAATAAGAAAAAATCAATTGTGGCCGAGTGCAAAATGAAGAGAATGAATTGATTAAATATTAAATACACGAAATACTTTTTCCGTAAATATTCTGTGCTGAGATTGGGACATGTCTTATATACCGTGAAATACAATACTTACGAATTTTCATGTTTTAGAATTAAAGTTGGAGTACTCGTTGCACCATTAGTTTTTATCTTAACTCTCGGATAATTCTGATATCAAAGCCTACCTTTGGATTAGGTGAGGTTGTTTTTAAAGAGTAAGGAAACAGACTTTATTCCATTCTCTGAAGAATATCCTCATAAAAAAATAGTTCTCCGTATTTATAATTTTAATACCGTTAAGTTCACTGATATGTGTGTATGCCTCCAAACAGAGTTCGAGGAAGAAGGAAAGGCTAACTTTTAAACGGAATTATATAAAATGGTAGTGGGGATATCGGAGAGTGAGAGTTTAATCTTTAGAATAATTTAAATGGATATGTGGAAACATGTAAAAAGCGGGAAAGACAAGTGCACGATGGATGAGTATAGGATGAGAGAAATAGAAAGAGAAAGATAGAACAGTGGAATACCCAGTAGCGTTTGTCCTGGCAATAGTCAACACTAACTTCGAAAAGCTTATAACTTAAAAGAATGGATCCCCACTCTTGTATAAGTTGATAGGGATAAGCCACTTGACTAGTTTAAGTATCGCAGGAAATATCTTAAAGAAATTAGGGATTCTAAGGCGATTAACGGAGTAGGTGCAGCTACACAACATAGACTGGTGGTAATTGATTGGGTGCTAATAGCTGACAAAAATCCAGAGACATCCAGGACAAATAAAACAAAAGATAAAGTGGTAGAAATTGAAAGAGGGTCAGCTGAGCAGAGAGATTAAGGAAAAAGTGCTTGGAGGAATAAAGTTACTATAAGATATACAGAGAGCTCAATAGACATATTAAAAAGAATGTTGAAGAGCTGTTATTGGAAAAACATCAGAAAAAGGACCACCTTATGGAAAGAAGGCTTGGTGGTGGAACGAGGAGACGCAAGCTGCAATAAAAGAAAAGAAGGAAATGAAAATAAGATGGAAAATGACAGATAGCAGGGAAGATAAAGAAACATATAAGTTAGTAAACAAAAAAGCAAAATATGCTTTGGTAACATCAAAGAGAAAGGCAGTGGATAAGGCCTAAGAGGAATTGAAAAGAAAAGATGGGAATAGGCAGCTGATAAGAATTGCAAAAGTAAGGGCATCAAAAGACAAGGCATCAAAGGATTTCACATCAATAAAAATACATAAAAGATGAGAATGGTAAAGTGTTACAAGACCAAGAGAAGACAAACGAAAAATTAAATAACTATCTTAGGAAACTAATGAATGAGGAAAATCCAAGAATGCTATGTAAGGACGGGGAGGCAAATGAAGGAGCTGCAGCAGATATAAGCAAGAAGGAGGTGAAAAGAGTACTTATAAAAATAAAGAATGGGAAAGCAACAGGAGTTGATCAGATCCCAGTAGAGATATGGAGATATTTGGGCGAGGACGGTTTTGATATTCTTTGTGATCTTATGAAAAAGCTACGGCAATAAGAGAGGATACCGGATTAAAGTTTTGGTGCAAATTTATAAAGGAAAAGGAGATGTTCAGGAATGTGGCAATTCTAAAGGAATTAAATTGATGTTACACTCAATGAAGATTTGAGAGAATTGTAGAAGGAAGGTTAATGCAAGAGACAGATATAGGGGAGGAACAGTTTGGTTTCATGCTGGTCAGAACATCATATGCGGTCTTTGCTTTTAAGCAGCTGATGAAAAGCTACAGAGACGTGCAGGCAGAACTGCACATGGTATTCATAGACCTAGAAAAACGAACGACAAGTATCTAAACAAAATGTATGGAGGTATACGAGGTAGAGGGAATATGAAAAGAGTATATATCCAAGTATATACTTTTGACCCAAGTAAAGAGTAGTGTAGTATAACAGAGGGATTCACTGTGAGAGTTAGACTGCACCAGAGCTCAGCTCTCAACCCGTTTCTGTTCGATTTAATGATGGATGTAGTGCTGAGAGATGTAAAGAGCAAGGGACCATGCAGCATGCTATTTGCGAATGACATTGTGATGTGCGAAACATCTCGAGATAAAGTAAAGAAGAAGCTGGAAGAGAGAGGCGTTAAGATCAGCAGAGCAAAGATATCTGGTAGAAGGAACGAAGTTATAAAGAACTCCAAGTGAAAAATTACTAACAGTTTACAAATTTAATTATTTTGGATCATATGTGGCAAGTAATGCAGGAATGAGTGCTGAAATCCAGCATAGAGTTTAGAGTAGATGAAAGAACTGCAGAAAGGTGAGCGAAATGCCGTGAGAGAAGAAAATAAGCTGTAAAATGAACGATAGGTTATATAAGACCGTGATAAGACCTTCAATGATGTACAATGTTGCGACGTGGACAATTATAAGAACCCAGGAAAAGAAGATGGAGGCGACGAAGATGAGAATGCTGAGATGAGTGTGCAGTGTGACGAGGAAGGACAATTAGAAATGATTACGTCAGAAGAACGATAAAGGTAGGTCCTATCAGTTAGAAGATGCAGGGAAGTAAATTAAGATGGTTTGGACAAGTGGAAAGAGAAGAAACGAGGAGTATGTTGTAAAGAGGATTGGGAAGTTGGAAGTGATAGAGAGGAGGAAGTAAAGAAGACCGAAGCTGAGATGTAGAGAGAGGGTATGGCATAGGATTTGGGAGAGTAAACGCCGTTTATAGAGAGAACTGGAGAAGACAGCTCAAAGATGAAAATGTTGACCCCATATAAACACGGGAAGAGGCAAAGACAAATAAGAAGAACGCTACTGATTTGCATACAAATGCTTTCCAAAGAGGTTAAGAGGTTATAGAATGATACTATTGCAACGGCTTCCTGGAAAGACAACTCTTTATCCAATATACTATAAAGTGGATTCGCGATCTATCGTTTTTAGTGGGACTTGAGGGAAAAAAACGACTAATACGGGATAACGATTAACACGGGAATTTATGACGTCGATGCTTTTATTGTTTATATCAGGGGCGTCCAACCTTTTTATTTCTCTGGGCCACATTGGAAGAGGTCTTGGAGTTTTGGACAACATGTATTCATATATTATATATAGATTACTTGTAGCCCAATCCTTAAATATACTTGTATATTTAAGGATTGTTAAGACAATGGCCAAAATTATAAATTGATATTTAAATGATACCAAATTTTCTATTTTTCTTATATTTTATTACGTTTTCTTTTTATTTTAATTAATTTAGTTATTTATAAAGTGGATGATCGGTTAAAGAACAGTTCGGAATGCGAACAAATCGGACAACGAACACCACAGAACAAACACAAGATATGTGAAACTATATTTTACTGGAATCTATGAATTGTTTATGGAACGAGACTTTCACAGAATTTTTGTAAGTGCTTTTCTGAACCCTTTATTTAAAAATATTGACAATATTATGGGGACTAAAAACAGTGGAGTGTCAAGAATTTACACTCCACTGGGCTATAATCTCTTGCTTAGTTCACTATAGAAACTAAGCAAGAGATTATAGCCAAGGTAAAGAGTGGACAGAAGATATCTGATGTTGCTAGGCAGTATGGCTTCAACAGGTCTGCAGTAGATACAATCTTAGCTAAGAAAGATACACAGTCCAGTCATATTAATGTGACCACCTGTCAAAAGTCAGAATGGTCCGCAAGGACAGATGCGTACTTCTGTTGATCCATCTTGCCTTCCACAATGACGAATGCACCTGGAGAATGCCACGAAAACATTCCCCAGACCATAATGCTCTCTCCTCCAGCTTGGATCCTCGCGGTAATTGATACAAGTTGTTTGCTTTCAGATACCTCACGCTTTATATACCAACGTCCATCTGTCCGATGAAACATAAAACGTGATTCATCGGAAAAAACCTGTCCCTACGCAGTGGACGTCCAGTTGCCTTATTGGCGTGCAAATTCCAGCCTTAGTCGCCGATGAACAGGAGTCTGCTGCGGAGGCTCATACGCAGCAACGTTCGATGAACTGTCGTTAAGGAGACACTTTTGGTAGCTCCTTGGTTCATCTGGGTGGTCAGTTGGTCAACGGTTGCACGTCTATTTGCTCGTAACGAACACATTTCCGCAGCCGTCGTTCACCTCTGTCGTCAATGGCCCGTGGTGCACTACATTTGCCACGTCGCTGATTTTGGATAATGCCATTTTGCCATGCACGGAATACTTTTACCAAGGCGGCATGCGAACAGTTTACAAATTTAGCCGTTTCGGAAATGCTTTCACCCTTGCCCCGGAAGCCAATGATCATGCTCTTTTGAACGTCGGATAAATCGCGTCGTACATCCTTTACGCCAACGATTGCAATGTGTTTCGCTTACCTCAGATACCCTACACTGCAATGTGTATCTATCTGCCACCTGTGATTAGTTATTTCACATTGATGTCGACAACAATGTGACTGGATTGTGTATAATCAAAAAGACTCAAGCAGATAAACAAGTAACGAAAATCACAACAAAGATGTACTGTATCATCCATGGAAAAATGGAAAGAATACTTTTAGTTTGTTATTACATATAGTAAGAAATTATATAATATTTTTTAATTTTCTGGTATGTCCAGAGTGAATAGCGATTAAACTTAAAAAAATAAGTCTGTGAAGCAGATCTTCAAATAACATACGAGCTCAGATTAAACATTTTTATAAATTAAAATTAGATGAAGAGAAAAGAAAACCATTCTCACAAACTTTACATGTTATGTAAACTAAACCTTCAGAAGTATTTGCAAGAGATAATAACTTCCTTTATTTAGGAACTTTCTTATGCATATAAACTAAATTTAGTTATTTTTATAGCGAATTAAATAAATATATTTATAAAAATTTATTACACAGTAGAAAAAAATAGAAATATCTACTTCAACTTTATTTTTTCTGTTATTTTACAATAAAATGATTATTAAGCAACAATTATTCATTAGTACTGTAGTATGTTACATTACCCTCAATTATTATGACTGTTTGTTTGTTTTAGTTAATTGAGCCACTGATGGACCCAATTATTATGAAATATAATTTAAATGACTGAAAGTTTTAATTTCAATTACTACATTTTATTTTACATTTTAAAGTGTGTTTTTAGTTCACAAACAATATTATAACATTTATTCTCTTTAGTAAATTTGTTATATTAATGTTTCTGTTATTCTGTTTAATAAGTCACGTAACGTTGTTATACAACTTGTCAGAAAACTAAAACTTCACCACAAACAGTCTATAGGTTAGTACTGATCTGAGAACCATGTTTTAATGTAATTTAAACAAGGTTAATTAAAACCATTTGAATAATGCATACTTCAAACATTTTAGAATAAGTGTTAATAAACCATTACTTATATTAACTCTTAAATTATCCCTCTCTTGGATCTATCAGATGGAAAACGAAACAATCTTATACCTTTGGCTGTCGAATTTTTACAATTCGGTGCTGAATAACAAACCATTANAACAAAATCGAGTAGTTTTAAATGTTCTTTGATACGATATAATTAATTATTTATCTTAATTAATTTATTTAAAAATTAGAAATACATGAGATGCACAAAACGTACTTAAGACAATTTTATTAATTACGAAAAAGAATAGAATTTGAAAGTTCTTATCGAAGACATTCTAGAAAAATTTCGTTTATGTACATTATGAATCGGAATTTCTGTATAAATTGAAAATTTAAAAATATACATTTATTTATTTTATAATTTTAATTCGGCAGTCGTCAATCCTTTGCCTATATTGGAAGCAGAATGTAGAAAATACGGCGAAGTCCATCCGTGTTTGCCTAATTATTCTGCAAAACAAGTCGCCGAACACGACACGTTAGATAAGTGTATTTGGGTAACGTACAGAGCCGGTGTTTACGACATAACGAAGTACATCAGCCAACATCCAGACGATAAAATAAAATTTGCAGCCGGAGGATCTCTAGAGCCTTTTTGGGAATTATATGGCACCCACAAACGCGATGAGGTACATTAAAATATATATATATATAACAAGAAATCTAACTAATTGAGATCGAAAGAAACAATCAGCTTCGCTCTAGAAACATCGTACACATAACCTGAAAAGAATCCAAAATGGTAACTGCCGCGATGCATAACGGTATCTTGTCTAGACCTTATGTTAATAGACTTTGCAGCCATGTGTTCCTGCAGATAAAAGCTTATACAAGGATAATCTCGTTCGTGGTGACAAGTGCAAAGTTCACCTGTCCACGTCCGTCAGATACAGTACAAGGTTCGACACTTCTAAACCTAACAAGGGCAGGGATCGCTTCTTTCTTTCCGGATCCACCTCAATTCTATCGTGATGCGACAATATCGCACGATGTCGTAGTAATAATTAATAGTATAAAAATTATTTTAAAATCTCATAACAGATGGCGCCACCACACAAGTTTTAATTAGGCGCTGGAGACAGTAAACAAATAGTCCGACTCCGACAAATTTGAAATGTGCGGCTTTGATTCCTACCTTTACCTTTTTTCAGAATGTTACACATTGATTAAATTAGCCCACCAGTGGCCGAGTGGTGAAACCACTAAACACTGGTAGTCAGTTCCAGTGGCGTGCCGTGACATTTGATGATAGGGAAGCTGTGTTTCTATAAGAAACCGACTTCCAGGGCAATCAGTTAATTCTTTCTTTAAATGTATTTTTAATAGATTATTTATCTGACGTACTTAATAAATAAATAAGTTCAATGTGATAACCTCTGTTATTGGATCCGATATATTCCATATGCCCTCTAAATGCCAATTCTTGCTTTGATAGAAACATATATTATATCTAAATAAATAGATGTTATATCTATTAACCGTAACTATCTCGTTATAAATTTCAATATTTATTTTATATTATTTACTAATGTTAAATTCTATTCCGCTTCGATTTCCAAATTGCTTCAAATATGAAAGAATCGACGATTTTTCGTGTCTTTTGCCAGCTAAATTGTCAAAGCCATTCTTATTCCACACACTAATTTTATTTGAAAATAGTAGGCAAGCCAACAAAACAATTTTTGCATTTTTATGCATTTACAGAGCCATTTTATCGTGAAAATGTCGAGCAAGTTTTTTCATTGAAGCGTTTATATTTAACTTAGGCATCGGCTTTTCTCTTTTAATAATGCTTTCTTCTTCATTATATGATCTCGAGCCAAAACTTTCTTAAAATAAATTTTCAATATCGCAATAACATTCTGAATCGCTAGCCACGATATAAGGGCTAAAATTAAAAGTAAAATTATAAAAATTACTTGGTGAAATAAAATGTGTGGTGGATATACATACCTGGTACAAAACATTCTTCAATTGTACGAGTATACTGTACTGTACGATATAAGGCCAATTCAATAATAAGTCCAGTTCAATAAGGAAAATAAATTTTAGAGCTTTTTCTGTACTTCGTGCATCTCTCTCATTCATTAAATTCAGTTGTAAATTATGCTACCAAAGTAACAGTTAATTTTTTAACATTATACAAGAATTGTTTTTTCTACATTTCCTTAAAGATAGGACATACGAAATCGTAATATCACTGGTTTAACATTAAAATCCGTAAGTAATATAAAATCGGAGAACGGAATAAATATATCAAATATTTTAACGATTTTTTTAAACTCCAGTCAACTATACAGAAAACTATCATAAAAACATACAGGTAAATTCTTATCAGTTGGGTCAGAGTCGGTAGATTGACTGGTCTTTCGACTAATAGTTCAAACTTAGCTAGAGACAATATTTGCCGCTAGTCGCCGCCACTGTTAGAAGAAGAGAATTGGTCTTGTTAGGTACATACTGAAGTCAGTGATTTTGACCTATAATAATTGTTTTTTTAGCTACATAAAAATGCCAACGTGCTTTGTGCCAGGATGCAAGGCAGGATATAAGTCATCGAACAAGAAGAGACATTTCTTTCGTGCTGCTAGCGATAAGATTGAGGAGTGGATGCGATGCATTCCACGAGATGACAAGATGCTAACAAATAAATGTTACGTTTGTGACGTACATTTTGCGAGTAGATTTATTTTAAAAACCTTCTCCCATGGAGAGAAAGTAGAAATTCCACGAGATCACTGGGCATTAACATCGGATGCATATCCATCAAACTTCCCTAATTGTCCTAAGTACATTAGTAGGTCTGTACCTCAAAAACGATCAACGCGATGTCTCACAAGAAATGAAGAACCATCTAGGAAGGGATCACAAAAAGACAATACCAAAGGTAACTATTTATGGTTTTTATGTAATCTTAATCCTCAGTGAGTCATGTAATTTTTTGCCCTTGCCTGAGTTGCAGTGCGTCTCTCGGACCCTGTGTTTTAATATAAAATTAAATTTTATCTATCTATCTATTTTATCTATATTTAAGGAACATTTTATATTTAAAAATTAAGTAAAGATTGAGCTGGGTTTGTGAGATCCACTGTGATTCACTGAGGGTTATCTCTCTGTGGCCCATCTTTCCTTATAAATACTTTAAGATTAATTGTCTGATATTTTTTTTTATCAATCATTAGATTTGCATGATACACACTCCCAAGTAACAACTGTAGAAAAGGAAGTAGAAGAACCCTCCACATCTGAAGCAGCAACTACACAGCATCCTGAGCTGTTATATGTCAATAAAATCTCTGCTTTGCAGTCTGAATTGTTAAAAGTCAAAGAGGATTTATATCGGTGCAGAAAGCAAAAGATGATCTATAGGAAGAAACTGAAAACCCTTCAAACAGAAAATCTCAAGCTTCATCAAGAAAATACTGAACTTAAAATGAAACAGTTGTCAGCTGATAAACTTGATTCCTTACCACCAAGACAGAAACTTATAATAGAGCACATGCTGAAAGCATGCCATATAAAAAGCAAAAAGGGTATGAGATATGACATTAATTGGTTACTTGACTGTTTACTTTTAAAAATTAGGTCACCATCTCTCTATGAATTTTTGAGAAATAATGATTACTTGCCTTTACCCTGTCAGTCTACACTGCATCAATATATCAGAGGCATTAATGCCAAATTTGGATTTGATGAAGATCTTTTTGTTATTTTAAAGACAAAATTGGAGACAATTCCACAAACAGAACGCCAGGGAGTTTTAATTTTTGATGAAATCACACTTCAAAAACATATAGAACTTTCAAAAGCTACTGGTGAAATGATTGGACTTGTTGATTATGGTGACAATTCTGAATTGCCACAGAGTGAATTTACAGCAGGTGATCATGGCCTAGTGTTTATGTTCAGACCTCACTTTGCTAGTTGGGTACAATGTATTGGCACATTCTGTTCAAAAAGCTCTGTCCCAGGTTCTACTGTTGCAAAACTTATTTTGCAAGCAATTATTCATTTAGAACAGTGTGGTGCAATAGTCAATGCAATAGTTTGTGATGGTGCCAGCACAAACAAAGCAGCTTTAAAAGCTCTAGGAATTTGTGCAGACACAAATAATATACAATGCTCATTTACAAACCCTGCTGCAGATAGACAAGTACTGGCTATTATTGATGTACCACATATTTTAAAATGTATGCGAAACAATCTTTTGAAAAATACATACTTTCAGGTAAAACTAAGAAAATAAAGTGTTTTCACCTAATTTATAATATAAACTATTGCACTATTCTGCGTTTTTACTTTTAGTTTCCTTAAAGGAAGGGTAGAATTGCAGCATCAGCAAAAGTATTACTAAATATCTATAAAAAATGAAATAAATAAAAGTATTCTTATCAAATCAGATTATATAAGTAAAAAAAAGTGTTACTTGAGCTGCCAGCAATACACTCATTCTCTGGAAATTATTGGAATTAACATGTATTTCTGTCACTTTGGGACATGCCTTTAATCCCTGTTTACCTCCACGCTGTTTTATAAACAGCGTGAGGTTGCTATCCTAAAGAATGCAGATGTTACAATAAGTTTCATACGTCACATCAATGCTCTTTTTGATGCTTTAAATCGTAGATTGCCACAGGAAGGAATCAGACATGATTCAAATGATCTCAAGGTAATAGTAATGATTCACTAGCAAAAACTATAAATGTTTTAATTAACAACTTTTTAAAAATAGGTTATTGAAGAATCTCTAGAATGGTTAAATAGATGGGAAGCATTCAGATTACAGATTAGAAGCACTGATCAAAAGGGATTTTTGAGCCACCAGACAGCAGAAAATCTACGCTTGACGCTGACT
>NW_019384623.1:93179-207622 GCF_000671375.1 Centruroides sculpturatus | reverse complement strand
GCGCTTCCACTCCGCCACTAATATTCAAATATACAATAGCAATCTTATTTTTTTCACGTGTAGTATAGAAATTTGTAATAAGATACATAATGCGGTTATAATAAAATATTGTGCGATTATTTTCATATAATTAAAATTAATATGTATTTATATTTTAGAAAATACAAGGGAAGCGGCGCATCCACCGCTTCTAATGACCGCACGCACTGGTTAGTTCGTTGTGGGTTCATGCCTGATCAATTGGATGGTCACGTGGGTTTTACGTTTGTAACAATTAAATAGGTATCGCCTTCTCATAAAAGACTTCTCGGGAGGCATTCGGCAGATCGCGCATATGTCGCGTCGCCGTAAAACGAATAAAGTCAAATAATTAGGACTAAATTACTCTACAGAAGCAATAATAGCGAGGTTGAGGCCGAAGTTTTAAACGCCAAAACATGTACAGTACGTCAGACGTTTGGCGCCGCTTTCCTGTAAGCCTAGAAGTTTGACAATGGTGTTTGGATAGTCAGTGGATTCATGCTTGACATTCCAAACACCATTCTCAAACTTCTAAGCTTACAGGAAAGCGGCGCCGAACGTCCGAACTTCGGCCTCAACCTCGCTAACAAATACTCTTCAATACCTCGGAACTTATAGAAGGGAATAGAATAATTAATTAGTCAAATTAGTAAAAAACAATTGGTGTCCATAGAGAAACATCCGAGATGTAAAAATTTATTGCGCTAAGTAAAAACAAATGATAGCATCTGAAATTAAAGTTAAATTTTTTCTTGGAAGATTCTCCTGGGAGACTGCTCCAAAAAGATTTCCATGTAAAATCCATTGGTGAATCTTATCCAATCCTTCACTCATACTACACCAGTGGCTAAACAGATTTGATCCCTAAACACTAATAGTTGGCTCCGGTTCGCGCTTGAGATGGCTGACTGGCTGGCTGGTGAAATGTGCCGGGTTTCTTCATGTCGATAATTCCGGAATAAGGACAATTTTCCTCGAAATATCTCCCGGAAGGCACATTCCTCGATTGGCAGATCGCTCTCGTGTTGTGTGCCAGTATCTAAAACTAATCAACCATTATTTGATTTTTGAGTGGCTTATACGCTAATTTGTTTCATTTTTTCGGGTAGCACACGAGTTACTCAAAAAAGCAATAATAAATTATAAAAGTTAAGATATTTTTATAAATACAAAGTCAGTCAAGTATTGCACGATGTTCGTAATTTTTGGTTGATATTAGAGAGGTTGCGGCCCAAGTACAAACGTTACTTGTACACGGCAAGCAGAAGTACACTGTTTACGTTTTAACTCCAAGAAAAAATCGTTGCGGCGCACGTTCGCAACATCACGTGACTCTGTGAACGTCGCTCATTGACTCAAGGGAAATTTGTTGAAAAAATGGCGGATACATTTAACATCGAGGGTTACCAGCGAAGGTAAATAAACAAATTAAACTATTTTAAAGTATTTATATGATGTTTAATAACACGAAATAATTATTTTTAATTAGCGTGGTGTCTCCTACCGTACAATCGGACGATAGGACTACCTCTTACTTTTGTCGAGGGAAGTAGTGGCTTAGGTAAATTCGGAAAATTAATTTTTAGAAAATTTACAAGGGTGTTACGCTGTTGATGGTAGAAGATGCCGTGGAAGAACAAACCTATCTTAAGATAAGCTATTATGAAGGCAANAATTTACATAGAGAAGGAAGTGCGAACTAGTTACATATTTTCATTGTACCAAATAAACAGATAAGATGATAATTGATAAAACTATCTGATGATTCAGACTTCAAATTTTCAAACATTAATTAATGATGTCAAACGTAAAATTTTACTATTCTACAAGAGGAGAAAATATTGAAAATTTAGATTAAATTATTTTAAAATGATCATATAAATATTATATTTTGTTGTTGTAATTATAATTAATTACAGATTCATTTTAAAGATTAATGCAAATTTCGAGAAAAGAATGTGCCATGAAATAATCGAAAAGAAAATTGTCGTCTTTGGATTTTAGCGTGCAAAGACGTTTGCAGGAAATGGCCTACTTTGTATTTAGTGGAAGGTCGTTTCTTTAAATTGTTGTACGGCTATTAAATATGTGCTAAAATAGAAAATTAGCGCTATATAACATATTTTTAAAATAAAGAAATTTCTCATAATTCAACAAAATTATTCCTTTTAAACTTTTATTTTTTAAAATAAAGAAATTTCTCATAATTCAACAAAATTATTCCTTTTAAACTTTTCTTATTCTTTAAATTTTATATTACCGGTATAGTATATGTGAGGATTGTCTTCCTGGTTTCCGTTACCTTCTGTTCTAGTGATGTGAAAGTCGAACAAGAGCTTTGCCATGATACCTTTACATAATACATCATTTTCCCGAACGAAGCCGTGTGATTATAATGGCTTTGATTATGCACGCAATTTTCAGCAAACAGAATTAAAAATTTAATGCTGTTTCTACAGAAAAAATCTTTTCCAAAATTTTCTCGAAAACGGTAGTATATAGAGCAAAAGAATTTTTAGCATTAAAGTCCTATTTAATTCTTCTATTAACGACCTCTAAACCGGTCGCACCACTCGGGATCGCACCACCTCAAAATCTTCCTAGGATAGCCTCTGGTTCGGCCCGTGGAAAAAGTTTTCTTCCAATTCGGTCCGGGGGCAAAAACTGTTGGCCATCCCTGGGCTAATACATAGCCTAAGTCTTTAAAACTTCGAATCTGTTTTGTTTTCCTGGCTTGCCAGGAATTGCTTTGTATAGCACCTAAGTTGTCGTTTTTAGTAATTTAATTATTGTTCTTTAAAATATTCTTATGAACATTTATTGCATATATTTTGTATTATACGCATTTTGTGTAATCTGCTACTATTAATATTTAAAGAATTTACAACTATAAAACTTCTTATCAATAAACATTAATGAATCACTAAAATGACTATATCTTAAAACTGGAATTATTAACCTTCTTTTGTTCCATGGATCCCTTTTCCAGACGTTCACGGTCCCCTTCTCGGAATAATGTCTTTAAATGTATAAAATAAACTTACAAAAGAAACCAATTATACAGAAATATATTTATTAAAATAATTTTATTATTTTAATATGAAAACATATGATATAGTAATATATCTGCTTCTTTCATAATACAATAATTACCAATACAATACATTTAACAATACATTTAAAATATAGGAAAGTTAAAATTGATTTTTTTTTTACCTTCCAAGTCCAAGGACCCCCAGGGAATCTGTGGATTCTTCATTAAGAACACATATCTTAAAAGAACTTATCACATCAGTCTGCTACTAATCTCACTAAAATTAGAAACAAGTAGACTGATGTGATAAGTCCTTTATTATTTAAAGAAGTTAGTTTTAAAATTGTATTTCCAACAGGTATTTTTAAAGGTTTCTAATTTTCAAAATCTACCATGACTAGCTAGCTCTTATTGTAGCTATCTCCCTACAGAAGAAAAAGAAAAAAAAAGGTAGCTGTAGGAACTAAATCCGTATCTTACTGTTTCTCTTTCCGAACCCTTTGATGACATTTTACGACTTCAGATTTTCCAGAAACCCAGAGATGAGTCATTACCAAAAATTATGTATGGGGATATATATATATATATAGGCCTATATATATATACTAGCTGTTACCCGCGACTTTGCACGCGCGTATTTTTCAAGCAAACCCCATTTATATTCAGTATTTCAACAATCATTGTAATTATAATAAACAAAGCTTTTTGCCCACGACTATAAATTAGACAGAATTAAATAAACTAATAAATAGGGTATAACAATTTGCAGGGCTTATCACACCAAGGCCGACAGAAAGAAGGACCAGAACTTTTATAAAAAAAGGGTTGGTCTTTAATAATCACATTTCAAATTTAGGTAAACTGTTTTCACTTAATTATATTAAATATATTTTAAATGTATTGTTAAATGTATTGTATTGGTAATTATTGTATTATGAAAGAAGCAGATATATTACTATATCATATGTTTTCATATTAAAATAATAAAATTATTTTAATAAATATATTTCTGTATAATTGGTTTCTTTTGGTTCCTTGAAATAGATGCTGAACAGATGTGGGAGTATAGTCACTTCACTTTATAAAAATGCATTGTGACAGAGAAGTTGACTTCACAAAGTCTTATAGATCAGATGTATTTTGTGTATGCTAAAATCTGGAGACCAATTGGTTTGAATAAGAGTAAGTTCATTGCTAGCTTCCTTCCACTTTTTGTGAGTTTTAATATACTTAACAATATTTATTATTAATAGTGTAACCGTCTACCAGAATTTGGAAAAAAAATGTAGGAGAAACTAAGACTTTACTGGTCCCAGATAATATGTTATACCACATTGTCATTGTATTCAAATTTATACTTGATATTTTAGGTTTTAGTGTATGGGTTACATTGAAAAATTGTAAATGCAGTGCACTGCATATGTTGGTTATTCCGTTGTATTGGCTGGTTATTGGTATTGTAATTGTTACGTTGTTACCATGTGTTTGTCAGCTGATGAGGGGTCCTTGTACCCGAAATGCATACTTACCTAAATTTGAAATGTGATTATTAAAGACCAACCTTTTTTATAAAAGTTCTGGTCCTTCTTTCTGTCGACCTTGGTGTGATAAGCCCTGCAAATTGTTATACCCTATTTATTAGGTTATTTAATTCTATCTAACTATAGTACAGGGGTGGCCAACCTGCGGCTCGCGAGCCACATGCGGCTCTTTGAAGGATTATTTGTGGCTCTCGATAAATGTACCCGAGTTCCCTTTTCATTTTTGTGTTACAGTATTATATTTTAAAAAATTATTATCGTTCCGTATGTGTTTCAAAATGTCTTTTAAATTACTAACAACAAATATGAAAGACTAAGTGTAACGTTGTAACAAATTTCATTTCCGTCCAAGTTAAGAATGATATGACTCATCGAAAACTGCGCAAACGAACATAAACAGTGGCGTAATCGTCCGTTATCGACCGACTCCAGACCGATTTTGAATTTGTAAACTGTCATTGCAATGGACAGTTGACATTGTGCTCTGGAGGAAACAATTTGTATCACTCTTGCTACGGATATAATTTGTAATCTGGAATTTTTTGCATACCTTTTTAATAAGTATTTAATTGCGGCTCGCGAAAAATTTCAAATTTTGAAAAATGGCTCGGACTATCAAGGAGCTTGGTCACCCTGACTATAGTAATTGTTATATAACACCTACCGCTGAGAATGATGAGAATTGCCGAGAATCAAACGAACTGTTTTCAATTTGATCAATTTTCTGGAACGTTTACAATCATTCGATAATCGAACCAATATACAATAATAAATTCGAATTTAAAACGGTTCGAACATTTGGTTAAAAAATCGAAATATATAAAAATATTTATAACAATGACTGAAATGTTATTAATTTAATACACCTAAGTACTTAATGAAGACTAAACGTAGTTATAAAAAAAAATCTCATCTAAAATAGTACAGTAGAAGCCGTTCTTCAGGTTAAGCCTTAATCCTTTCCCTCTCCCCTTGAGAGGGAATTTCGAAAAATCCCTTCATAGTGCGCGTTTTCATGACGTACCTTAACTCTGTACAAAATTTCATCTCTAGATTTAGCGGTTTGCTCTGGGTGATGAAGAATCAATCAGTCATTCACTCAGTCAGGACAAGTAATTTTATATATACTTATATTTTATATATAACTACTTGATTAAATCTTCTGGAATTTACATTGCAGAGTCATTAAAAATATATTAGAGCTTAGATGCTTACAATCATTTCGTCAGCGGAAAAATTCAGGGTATTTTCTTCAGCTAAAGTAGATATGTTTTATGGAGAAATAGAGTCTAGCCAACCGCCAATCAAAAAACGGTGAGAGAAATATCAGTGTTGGTTCACCTGTGAAAAAAAATTGCAAAATTCTTGCTAGACATTGTTTGTGCATGATTGGGTATTATTCAATTTTTTAATACAAATGGAACTTACATTTCATAAGTAGAACCCTTTCATATGAAAATTGCATGTTCTCATGTGAAAGCCTCCTGCTTGTTATTTTTTATGTAGGCCCTAACTTATTTTATAAAATATGTTATTCTAATTTTACAGAATTGGAGAGAATCCATAACATCACAGCAACTAACAATACTTAGTAACATTAGTAAGTTACTATTTTATCAGAAGTGTTTTTGAGCCTACTCAAGCTGAACATGCTCAATGACAACTTCAGCCAATACAGCAGTGGAGTAGCTAGAGGGGGGCGACGGGGGCGGCCCGCACCGGGTGTCACCCGTTTAGGGGCGACACTCGACCGTGAAAAAATAAAAATTAAACAAACCAACACAATGTTTTTCAACGATAAATCACTTAGGCTTGAAGCCATTTTAACCAAGTTATCTATATTAAATAATTTAATTTTACAGAATCTCTTCCGAATCTTATGGTCCCACTTAAGTTATTTCTGAAAATTTGCGTACCAGTTGCTTCGTGTGAAAGGAGTTTCAGCAAACTAAAATTAATTAAAAATTACTTGCGAGCAACGATGACCCAAATGAGACTTAACAATCTTGGCATATTAACGATAGAACACGAGTCAACACAAAATATAAATTTTGAAGATGTGATTTCCGAGTTTGCAGCTGTTAAGAAAGAAAGAAAGAAGCGCTTTTGAGTGTTTATACATATTTATATGAGAGTATATTAATTCTAATCTCATTCTTCTTTTGCCATACCCAACTTTCACTTTCATACATCAATGTGAAAGAATGTTTAATAAAACTGTACTATTATTATCATAATATTGCAACTTGATAATTAATGACTCTTATTTGTATTAATTAAATAAAATCATACTTTATGTTTATCGGATTTTTATTAATTTTAACAGTTTTTATTTTTGGGGTGGCACTACGATATCCGAACCGAATGCTACCCATACTAACTACGCCATTGCAATACAGTCTTCACAATTAACAGAATAGACGCCATAGATGAAACTATGATTCTGATTGGCTATGTGACAGTTAAATAGTAGCCGGAAAAAATAACTGTGATTAGAAAGTAACGGTCATCAATCGCCACGATATTCGAAAATCACTGGATCGTTTATTACTATTCAGTAAAGCACGGAAGCGGAAGAACAGCGAGATCGAGGCCTTTCCTCAGTGCTGAAAATGTTGGAGAGCAGTTTTTAAGGAGTAGTTAGTCTGAACTCCCCTTCCGCGACTGAAACAATGCGTTTAAATGTTTATGTTTATAGGACATTTTTAGATCTTCGGAATCTCTAAATACACTATAAAAATATTACACTACCTTAAGGAACACATCGTATATAATTATTTATAAACTTATTATGAATATAATAAGTTTACAAAATTAAATATTAGTGAAATATTTTACGAAAATTAATTTATGAATAATTAGTTAACCTCATGTTGAGATTCAAAAAGCGGATTGTTATGTTTGTATAATATAGTGATTTATCGACAGGACTTTATTGCTGTTCCTTTTAATGAGAAATCCTAACAGAAAATTCACAGATGATCTTGTTACACACTGTTGAATTTTCGTAGAGTCGGGACCGTCGGAGACAGGGCAAGAACGCAAAACACTTTGATAAAGTGCGTCGTATGGTCTTGTTGAGATTAATTACAAACGGAGATTTATTCTTTCTAAGCTTTCTCAGTAAACTGTAGTTTTCTGAGGAACTCAAACAGTGATTATTTTAAGCTATTTGTTTACATCCGTCATTGAAAATTTGTACGACGCTCTTTATATTATCTTATAATTCTTTGGTATTGCCAATTATAAAATAATAATTTTATGTTTACGATTTGAAAAAGTATATACGGATAGTGTGAGCTTGTAGTGACACCAGTATAATATCTTTATCATGCTCTATCTTCATGTGGTTTAAATTCTCGGTTTAAGCTAATGCATTAAGATTGTCCACCTAAACTCAAAAAATATTATTATTTATGTCTTCTGGGCCTCACCTCTTTTCATATTACAAAGCTCGCAAAAACAATGGAGTACCAGATAGACTTCAGATCTGAGCTCTGACGATTAGCTTTACTTCGGAAGAGAAAAAACACTTTTATTCGACGTCTTCTGGTCAAAGTCTGGCTAAAATAGCATTATTTACCAAATAAGATCATGGAAATATTCCGTAGATCTTATTCGAATATACTTGGCTCAAAGCACTTCGACATTGCATGATTTCAATTTCCATATTTAGACAAAAATCTTTCAATAAAAATAAAAATGTTTCGAGTTCTATTCTCCACTCTAAATACTACGAGTAAAATTTTAAAATATCAGGTTTACACTGTTTGAATATAGTCTATTTATTTCAAAAATATTTTTCCATTTTCTCCAAATTCAGGTTTGTCTGTCATCGTAACAGAGGCATGGATAAACTGTTTATCTATTATCTTGGAAAAAGTTTTATTAAAAACCATAAAAATAACATTTAAGGATCAATCGTCATACTCTGAATATCTGAGAGAATTATTTACAGTTGTTAATTTACGAATGCTTAACCTCTAAATATTTTTTCTCCAAACAGTTGTCAAGTCAATTGCTAAGAATCTCCATAACATTTATTATTCCCGAGAGCAATGAAACATAAAATGTTCTCTGATCTCATATCTGAGGAGAATAAAATAATTCTTTATATTAAATATTCAAAAATTTATAAATAATATTTGTATATTATGTGTTACGATAAATTAATTTAATTTAAATAAATTTGCATTTCATAAACATTTTTAAACTTATAAACTAGGGCTTTTATAAAAATAACAGATATAACTCAGAATATAAAAATTAATATCAATCAAGAAACAATGATGCATTAAATATTAAAGGAAAAAAACCATAAATATATTTAATAAATAGAATACAGATAATAATCGACCGCAATTGAATACAAACAATCTGCGGATAAAACCTCTGTCCTAAAAGTCATAAAAACTAAGTCTGCAACAACAATCCTTTTTTTCCTTGTTTTATCTATTACTTAGAAGAATTTCGAATTCAGACTTTTCAAAACATTTCATTATATAATAATAAGCATAATAAAAAGAAATAGCCTAAGTAAATAAGTGTTACGTTTAAGTGTAAAATAGATACACGGTGTTAAGAACGCATTCAGTATTTATGTAACAAAGAGTACTACTATAAGTGTAATAAAACGTTAGTAAACAGGTCATATTAACAATTACAAAATTGTATGTTACTAACATGCTGACTTATTGGCTTCTTTGTGTCGCACGCGACGTAAAAAGATAGAATAATCTCGTAAATATTTACCTTGATATTTATAGATGTTTCACGTGTCTTCCTTCCGTTCTCGTGCACGTTTGGCATCATTATCTTACCGGACTCTAAAAAATTCCAGGTTTTTATGGAATTATTTATCTCGGAAACGGTCGAATTGTTGCATTTACTAAGGTTTGCTTTTTACTCAGTAGGGAATGTTTTATATACCATATAAATACTGAATGACTTCTTTCACATTTTATATTGAAACTAGAAACAATACTCACAGAATTCCACAAATATGCGTTTCGTTCAGTTTCATCAACAAAAATCGATTAAAGATGAAAATATAATTTGCAGCTTTACCAACTTTTATGTTTCGTAAGCTATCACTTGCTTACAAGGCATAAAAGTTACGAAATTTCTCAAGTAATTGAAAAAAGACATTTTTATTATTTTAATAACATCAAACGCACTATTATATATATAATTTACACATAATAACTAATTTTTATTAGCACTTTTATAAAGAGAGATTTGGTCTGTTTGTCTTAACTTTTACTTCGTTAATTACATATACAAACAGAAATCATTACTTTCATCAGGCAAATTAGCATTAATTTCTAGAAGGCTACTACGCAATAATTGGTACACATCTTGAAGTTCATCTTGATACACATCAATTACGTGGCCCGCGGAATTCTCACTTAGGCCCTAATAACTTTTTGAAAGGACGAAAATGAAATGAGAAAATTCCTATTATTTCAAGAATTTTTTTATGAATTTAACTGTTTCGGTTCTGATATTTTAATAAAGAAATTAAAAGGTCAACATTTTACTTCTCAAAATTTTGCGTTACTGGGCTGCATTAAATTAAATACACTAAAAATAGGATTAAAAATTGCAGTCCGACATTGTGACGATGTCACAATAAATAATTGCTCGTTTATAGTGTGTTAATGTGAAATTTAATAATATAATCAGCAAAACTTTTTGTTTAAACTCCAATAATTTTTTTTTTGAAATTTTTCGTCTAATGGAGATTATTGTTATTAAACAAAAAATTAAAGACAGTCTGCCGAAAAGGGGCCACCATTTATTTTTTGTGTTCCAGCCTTCGCATTCACGACGACAGACCTTCCTTTATAGGCTACATGCCGCCAGAATTTAAAAACAGTCCTTTAAAAAATACAATTACATCCAATTTAAAAAATCTTTTTAAAAAAGGAACTGGTGTTATACAGACTTTTTTTTTAATTGGATGTAATTCTGTTTTTTAAAGGACTGTTTTTAAATTCTGGCGGCATGTAGCCTATAAAGGAAGGTCTGTCGTCGTGAATGCGAAGTCTGGAACACAAAAAATAAATGGTGACCCCTTTTGGGCATACTGTCTTTAATTTTTTGTTTAATTAATCCAATAATTTTGTTACAGAATAAAAGATTATTTTCTGGAACTTTGAACAAAAGAAATTTACTCACGTTTTACATTATGAAGAAAATGATTAATGATATTTAAATAATAACTTAGTTATGGTTGATAATGATAAATTTATGCTAGAAATATAATTTATTACTAATTACATTATCGGCTTTCGAATATTGGCTATTTAGAATTCAATAAGGTACATTTATGCCTATAAAAGAACGAATAGTAAAGAATGATATCGTATAAATAAAATAGGCTAACATAGATCGAAATGATTGAATAATCGGGAAAAGAGTAGTCATATTTTATGCCATTATAAATATTTCTGTATTATTTTATTCTAATTTGCTCAATCGGCATCGATGGAATACTCATTTTTATAAACTGTAATACAGCAGCCTTCGGTAACGGTTGATTTAAATAATTTTTACATACAATCTATGAAGAGACTAATCTAATAAACAGAAATTTAAAAAGACGAAAAAGTTAAACTTTTAATTACGAAAGCGAAAATATTTAAACTCGACGATGATAATTCTACTTTCAATCGTGTTTAAATTGCGACACAGAAAATTACGTAACACCAAACTCTTCAAATTTAACTCATAAATAAGCTCGTATATAATAGTCAATAAGATATAAATAGCTTTAATGAACTTTAAAACAATAAAAATTTTTTCCTGTTGACATTATTTTAGTTCACTTTAAAAAAATTGTTTGTTTTTTAAAATTCTAATTAAACTATAAAAGAACTCAATGAGAGACTATTTGGTATCTAATTATTTGCAAAATGAAATGGCTTTAAATATTTAACTTGTACTTTATTGAAATTAAAATATTTAATTTGTATTTTATTGGAATGATTTTTGTTAAAATACAATGCTATTATGCTAACATTGGGTTAATTTTGCATTATTTACACATTTATATTACTCGAATAAAAGAATTTGCGCGGGGAAACTTATTCGTAAGAATTCCTATACTGTATTCTAATTTTTAATAAACAAAGATACATTATAGGTTCGTTCATGTTTTATTTTAAAATCTAAATAATACTTTTTCTAAGCTAAATGTTTGTGCATTATAAGTAAGCATTTAGGCCTAACTGTTATGTAAGTAGATCTAAATATCTGTTGATAATATTGTGTTAATATCGAAAATATGTAATTTTTTATTATTGTTAATCTGTGTAAAAAAAGTTATATTTCTAACTTGTTTAAAATTAATGCATGAAATAGCTATATAATTCTATTAAAGTTATTTTAGTATTTACTCTAAGTTAAAAGTAATGTGTCCCGGATCTATTTTAAAAGTAAGAAATGATACGTTATAACGTAATTTTAACTTCGTTGCATTTTTCTAGCTGTAATTTCCATTTTAAAATTATGATTTTGACGTTTCTAAATAATTTAGTATATTATTTTTTTTATATTTTTATAGCTGTAATTTCCATTTTAAAATTATGATTTTGACGTTTCTAAATAATTTAGTATATTATTTTTTTTATATTTTTATATAAACCATCTTTCAGGAAGAAGCGAACTTGCACAGTAATTATGTAATAACGAGGCATAAGTATCGTCTGTAACCTTGAAGCAATTGACTTTAGCATTCGGATGAGCGTGACTAAATTATCTAGGTTCTTTCCTTCTCAGTTTTCCTTTTCTCGTTCAAAAGGATACCGAGATGAATAAAAGAGAGAACGGTGAAAACGACGTTCTTTCGAACACCAAAAATACTAAAGATGCCGAAACGGGGAGATGCGAAAGAATATTAACGAAAAAATGGAAATTGATTTCCAAGTTTTGTATATTTCTTTTGGTGTTAGCGGTCGTTCTGTTAATTGTGGGAGTGGTGTACGTCTCCATCGGACTGTTGGCCAAAAAAAAGACTCGAGATTTTCGACTTCCGAAATCGATCGTACCTACGCATTATACTTTGGAAATTCAACCTTTTCTCGTTCCGAAAGTTTTGAAATTTAGAGGAAGTGTAGAAATCAATTTTCATTGTAAAGAGAGAACAGACGAAGTAGT
The DNA here is from genome assembly GCF_000671375.1 of Centruroides sculpturatus. NCBI lineage: Eukaryota > Metazoa > Arthropoda > Arachnida > Scorpiones > Buthidae > Centruroides > Centruroides sculpturatus. Next base: position 194,866 of record NW_019384623.1, on the reverse strand, counting down.
TCTTCACGCTAAAGACTTATCTATAGATCATGGGAGCGTTAGAATTTGGAACGAAAAAGGGAAGGACGTGGAAATATTCAAAATCGATTACGAACCTGTCGTAGATTTGGTCATTTTGAAGTTGTCCGATAAATTGTCCGTGGATAATTATATTCTATTTATGAGCTTTGACGGAAATATGGACAAGTCTTCCGGTAGCACGGGTTTCTACAGTTATATCTACAAAGACGAAGATAACAATACGTACTAGTAAGTAACCTTTTATATCGAAACTTTAAATGTATCTCTCAAAGAAGTTATATTATACTCTTACAAAAAGAAAAATGTTTTTATATTTTACTTTTATTTAGTATAAATAAATAATAATTATAATATCAAGTGAGTATAACCCACTAAATACTGTATAATAATAATATCATTGATTAATTTATTCAATAATATAATAATTTATAAATATTTATTATAAAAACGAATACAATTTTAATAATGTATAAAATTTTAATTTAAAATATTAAAATAAGAATTTTTTCATTTTTTCAAATAAATATATTCGTTTTCTGAAAAAAATCTAGCTAATTTTGTAACCTAAATATTAATTAATGTTTATTATAGCTTATATTATTCCATGTGTTTATCGCATTTTCGGAATTAAAAAATATATATATATAATTAGGTTTATTATAAATTGATAAACAATCAGGAAACGTTCCAATAATGTTTAATTGAATGAATGTGTATCAGTTTATTTTCAGAAAATTGAGTTAAGAAAAGTAAAGAAAAAATATTTGTTTTTAAATTTAGTGCTGCAGCCACTCAGTTCGAACCGATTCATGCACGAGAAACCTTTCCTTGTTTCGACGAACCCGAATTGAAAGCAACTTTTGACATTACCGTAGTCAGATGGAGAAACATGACTTCCATTTCTAATATGCCAAAGGTAGAAACCGAATCAAGGTATGCATTACTTTATGCCTGATTTATTTTTAAAGAAATCTCTTTATTGTGGCGTACTTAGTTCGCAAACTTCGAAAGCGTTGACGAATTATAATGTTTCGTAAATCGTGTTCGAGTTCATTCAATAATACAGTATATACATCCTTGATAATTATTTTCTTTCGGCAGACCGCGAACTTCGAATACACTGTGATCTGTCGACTGAAATAACTTGTTCAAGAAACGATATTAATTAGTAGATGTTTAATCATTAAATGAATGCATTTATTTATAAAATTTTGTACTTTTTTATATAATAATTTACTCCATTCGTTTTGTTTTTATATTAAAATTATATTAAAATAACGAATAGAGTAAATGATACTATCGTTGATATAAAAGACAATTGAGATTGTTCTCGTAATAATTGTTAATATCGATTCTCTTATAATTTGATATTTTTGTTAGTTTTACATTTTTTTTTCTTTTTGGGGGGATGTTTACTCCGACACGAATTAAATTAAATCAATGTATAGAAATTATTAAAAACATAAAAACAATTTACATAGAGAAGGAAGTGCGAACTAGTTACATATTTTCATTGTACCAAATAAACAGATAAGATGATAATTGATAAAACTATCTGATGATTCAGACTTCAAATTTTCAAACATTAATTAATGATGTCAAACGTAAAATTTTACTATTCTACAAGAGGAGAAAATATTGAAAATTTAGATTAAATTATTTTAAAATGATCATATAAATATTATATTTTGTTGTTGTAATTATAATTAATTACAGATTCATTTTAAAGATTAATGCAAATTTCGAGAAAAGAATGTGCCATGAAATAATCGAAAAGAAAATTGTCGTCTTTGGATTTTAGCGTGCAAAGACGTTTGCAGGAAATGGCCTACTTTGTATTTAGTGGAAGGTCGTTTCTTTAAATTGTTGTACGGCTATTAAATATGTGCTAAAATAGAAAATTAGCGCTATATAACATATTTTTAAAATAATTACTTTAAATTAACAAAAATTTCTTGAATATTACTATTTTTGAACTAAAATAAAATTTAAATTTTGCTGTACAAAATATGTCAGAAACGTTTTAAAATAGAAAAATGAAACCAAATTAAGAAAATTATTTCAAAAATTTTCTTTGCAGTTAACATTTAATCATTGGAAATGATCAAATTATCAAATCACTTTTTTAACGAGCTTACAAAATGGTTAGTTTAGATTTTTCAGTATTGTTTTGAACTGTTGCAGTCTAAAAATATTGAATGAAATTGAAGAAGTAACAATTATTTCAAGAAAAGAGAAATAACTATTTCTATTGTTCATTAGGCCATGAAAAGATATGACAAAAATATAATTCAGATTTTTATCTACATCGCCATTATTTTGTAAATACAAATCGGTGTATTAAATAAAAATAACAGTTAAATAGCATGAAAAAGTTTTCTCAACCAGTAAATCATGGATCCAATTTTCAAATAATGAGACGGTTATCTGGCACAACAAAATGAGGTCGCTAATTAACAGGTTGAGAAGACTTCTTGATTGTTTGTTTTATTATTAAAGACGGTTAGACGTCTTTATCTTTATAATAGTTTATAAATATTGTGATGCCAATACGTCCAGATAATTGCTAAATACAATAATATTTGGAAGAGATCATATTTTTTTTCACACTTTTATATTTTTTCATAATATGAAAAAATATAAAAGTGTCATAACCAAGTTAATTTTTACAATAAATTCCATATTATTTATAGCTCTGGTAATTAAACTATTTATGAAAGACAAATATTTTTCTTAGTCATAGACAACTTATTTGATTAATGGCTCAAAGTTAATTAATGCGATTCGGATAGTTGCGCGGTCTTTCCAAATATATTCGACAGAAGCACAAATCGACAATGAGCAGTTCTAATGGCAAAATATCAAGAATTTTTCTTGTCTTATACGACCGAGGAGGCGTTTATTTCAATTTGGAATTCGCAGTTAATTACTTGAAATGTTAAGGTACGGATGTAGTAATTAATTTAAGTAAAAATTTTTTATATAAATTATTCCGATTATTTAAGTTTAATACATTTCGTAAGATTTTATGTGTTGTTATTTTACAAATTGACATTTGTAAGAGCAAATGGATCAATTATCCCAAATCGTAAAAACGAAATCAAATCGAATCGAAAGAAATATCAGAAATTTGCGTCGAATGCAACGAAATTTTAAACCTAATTAAACTTGTTCTGGGTGATTCTAGAGGAAGTAATTTGGGCCAACTATGTCCTAAAATTGAAAAAAGTCGATTCCATTTTTATACGCCCTACTTATCGAAAACAAATATTTTGAGTTCTAGTTTTTTTCTCCATTCGCCACTGCTATAGAAGTGAAAAACTTTTTCCCAAATAATTTTCTCGATTTTAATAATCTTAATAATTTATGAATTATTTAGATCTAATTTGACAAAATGCAACAGAACGAGAAAGAAAAACATTCCAGTTTGTAAAAGTTACATTTCACTCCGAACATACTGCACCATATATTTTTCCGTTCCACTTACTTCCACTTAGTCACTTTGGTTTGATGGGAGTCGACGACGCAACACGTGTACAATCTGCCAAGGAGGAGTGCATCCCGGAAGGACTTTCTAGGCAAACTGTCCTCTATTCAGATGATAGACACGTATAGAAATTGGGAAACATCATGTAACTCCCGCTGGTGATATGTGAATCTGTGACTAACTATTACTGTTTAGTGATTTTTAAATGTAATTTATAATAAACTAATTGTACTATGTTTAAAAAAAAGTGTTAATCACGAATTATAGTACACTGAGTTGAGTCTCGACTATCCGAGGTAATATAGATAGTAGATACTGTACTGTACCTGGAATAATCAAACTCGGATAACACGGAATATTTAGTAAATAAATCCATATTCTGTTCAATAATTAACTACTTTAACCTTATTTAGTGCATATAATGAGTTTTAAATTACGCGATTAAACTTATATTTCATATAGGTTTCCTACCATATTTATTAGACGTAAAGAAAATGTAAATCTACCATGGGAATTATATTTCTTTAATCTTTTAAAAAGTTCGTATTGTCATGAGATGTCACTAGAGTAATTTGTTTTTCTTTTTAATCTGTAGGCCCTTTTAGAATATCGCGCATCTCGATCGATTCGTGAAACGAATCGTCTATGACTTGTCTTTGTTGACCAAGTATTCTTTCACAGTTCACTTCGGATAATGTGGAACCTTGGAAAAATTAATTTCGTTTAATCAGGATTCTACTATATAAAATATAAAAATTTGAAACGAATCTGTAACTTTTGTCTGTTAAAAGTAGAATTTCGATCTTAAAATTAAAAAGTCGAAAGTTTGTATTTGAAATTTATAAATTTTTTTTCCCTTAAAAATTATAAATATAAAGAGAGATGATCATAAATTTTCAATTAATATTTCTGTAATAAAGTTTATTTGTAGTCACTAATCCTAATTGGAGTGATGAAGATTTAGCTTACGATCGCAAAATAAACTAAATATTACAATCATAGCTTATTTTTTTTTAATCAGTTTTATTTCAACTATTGTAGTCAATACTTTTTATTGAAGCAAAGCGTTAACAAATATGCCAGCGTTTGTTCTATATGGTTTACAGAATTGTGTTCGTTTTCAAAGTTTGATCAATTAATTTTATTAAACACTATAATTTTCCATTAATTGCATTTTCCAATAATTCCATTAATTTTATTAAACACTACCATTGCGATGAGGAATCCAAAAAATTTAATAAGAAATGCAGGTTCATAACTTCGTTTACGAGATACACTGGGGTCAAAGTGACAATATCCTTGCTCTCTGACGCGATTGAGCGCGTCTAAAGGAATTTAGGGGCCAAAAACAAAGGTAAAACCGGCAAGTGTAAGGATCGCCTCTTCATGGCCGACAAGTGTAAGATCTGCCTTCTCGTGTAGCCAGCAACTGTTTTCTTCTGATCACGCGCACTGTCTCTTTGACTCACATTCACACACAGACATAAATACCTACATGCTTACTCTTCCATACACATTCAAACACACATCACTGTTCGGGTTAGATGGAATGAGAGATAATTTGTATGCACTAATACTGACTTTAAAAAATTTGTACTGCAAAAAAACGCAGCGCTCCGCCTTAATTCTTTCGCAATACGACATCTAATCTAATTAGATTTAATCTAAATTTAATTGTCTCATTCTCATACAATTCGCATTTTTTTGTTTTTGCTTATGTGAAAAACAAACAAAACTTTGAATTGACATGGATGAATATTCACTAAGCTTTATTTGATAAAATATGTGATTTTACAAAGAATTTATATAAATATTTTCAATCATTTAAGCTGAGCGGAACTTCTGATCTTCAGGCTTCCTGCATTGTTGGGTTCTGTAAAGCTTCCAAGTTAGTTTTTCGTTTTTCAATGATTTCTCTTTGCATCATATTATATATAACTTTAAAATTCTTAGGTGGTTTTCTTCATTCATTCATATAATTTATCACTATTCATTACACACAATCGAAAAAAAATGAATGTTCGTTTAAGCGATTCCCTGAATTTTGTAGAATTGAATAAAAATTGGAAATTGGACTAAGGCAAATAACATACGTATTTATAACTGTATTGAAAGTATATCGTGATAATTAATAATTCTTATTATAATTAGTTATAATCCATTTAATTTATTAATATAATTAAATAATCTGGTTAAAGATATTTTAATCAACAAATATTAAAATAAACATAAACATAAAAATAGTTTGGCTATGACGAATAACTAGAATTTTAAAGTATCAAAGTTGTTATATCAAAGTAAATATGAATATGAAAATTACAGCAAACTTTATTATTTAATAGAGGAAGACATTGGGAAGCCGACATATTCGATACGACGATGAAAATGTCCACTTATCTGGTGGCGTTTGTTGTAGGAGACTTTAAATCGAAGAAAAGCGGAAAGGTACTTTACTTTTGCTAATTAATCTTAAACAACAAATTAAAGTTTAAATAAACACGAATTTCGTTTGTTTTGTAAGAAAATAAACCATTTTATAGAACATAAAAAATAATTAATTTCTTGATTTATTTTAAATACAGTAGAACCTGGGTTTAGTGGATATTCTTAAGACCGGAATTGTTCGCTTTAAAAAATGTCGTATGTTTTATGACATCAGGTGGTTTTTCTTTTCTTTCTGTTTTTTAATCCGCAACTATTAATACTTCAAGCTCGACAGGAGACAATATCATTTACTCTATCTAGACCTCGCAAGCAGGATGTTTGCCAATTTTTCTAACACAACTTTTTTGATTCATTGTGCTTATGTTGTACTTTCACTTTTCTTTTCTTTTTTTTTTTTAATTTTACTACTTCTTGCGTTTTAATGGCTCTGTTCTATTATGCAAGTAAGAAATTCCAGCTTCAGTTTACCAATGTTTTATGGTGAGAATCTAAAATTAGAACTACGAAATCTTGTTCAATTAACTACTAAAACGAAATAAATTATTTAAAATAATATCCATGGAAAACATAAAACAATCCAGTGTTGTTCGGCCTTTTTTCTAATAGTGACACCTCAGTATAGTAATTTTTTCTTGCGATACCTCTAATTTTTTATCAATATAGTTATTACATTATGATAATAACGAAATATAGGGCTCAGCGGTATGAACCGCTGAACCCTATATTTCGTGGCACCCCGGTTGAAATCCACTGTCTTAAGTCAGGTTGTCCATTGTACTATCCTCTTAACAGAAAGTTTGAAAAGTAGAAAAGATAAAAACGTTTATCTGGTGTTTGCTTCATTGAGAAAAAATGCAAGAATAAAAGTACTGTATTACTATTTTTTGTTCGCTAAATATAGGTGTCCCCTAAATCCAGTGTCTGCTAAGTCCAAGTTTTGCTGTATTAACGAAGTTGATTTATAATCTAGATATCATTATGGGCTGCTCCCAAAAATATTGAATACGTAGATTATGCATTGGAAGTTGCCGAAAAAGTGTTAACATACTATGAAGTTCTCCTTGGAATACCTTACGATGTTCCAAAATTAGGTAAGATTTAATTTTAAATGCATTCTTAACAAGAAACAGAGACACTACGATGATAGATTAAATAATATTTTAACTCTAAAATTGTAATAATATAAGTTTACTTACGAATTTTGGAAAATTTTTTAAAGATTACCGGACATCTATCTCTGATCTCTTAGATCTAATTTCACTGATACTATAAAGTCCGGGAATACGTGATATGCACAAAGTTATTTTATAATATACACAAATTAAACTTCTATTATTAAATATATAAATTACTTTACAATAAATATTATAAAAAGGTATAACTTCTGACATAAACCAAAAGTAAATATGCATTTTGGCCATGATACGATTGTTATTCGGCATATAAAATAACCGCATCTATCAAATGTTTCCGGACTCTATGGCATCAATGCATTGGAACGAGATCAGTGAAAATTAAGCGATAATCTACAAAACTTTTGTAAAATTTGTAATAAGAAAGCCATCTCAAATAATAACACAGGTCAACAAAAAAAATTTTTTTTGGTGCCTAGGAATTTAGAACTGATTTTAGCTATATTTGGGTCGCTGAATTCAAATATGAAATCAGTTTTTCTCTATCAGCTCTACTTTTTTAGTATCAGGTCTGTAAAACTTGTACAGAACATTTACGACAGTGGACTACTGGGAAAAGAAAAAGTCTGAAATATGGCGTAGCGATGGTTTGGATTGAACCCAAAAATCACTTCGATGACTGTTATTTCTGTCTAGTAAATATTAATGGAATCAATCGTAACAACCGTAGCAAGTGGACTTATCCTGATTTAGTCTCTGCAAGACACCCGGTCCCTCACTCACAGGAAGTGCCAGTTCCATCATTTCACCAGCTACCAGAGCTCTGTGAGGACGAGTATCCCTCTGATCCTAATGAAGGTGACTGTGATTACGAGAGAATGTCATCAATTCCTCAATGTTTCAACCAGGATGAGTTAAATGACCTCACCAGAGATCTCAACCTGCCAAAAGAAGCTTCTGAATTATTGGCTTCTGGGTTGAAGGAGAAAAATTTACTGGAGCAAGGAACCAAAATTACCTTTTACCGTACAAGAGAAAAGGATCTGCTACCCTTCTTCTCTCAAGAAGACAATTTTGTGTTTTGTCACGAAATTAGAGGACTCTTGGAAAAAATGGGCCTTCTTGAATATTTTTCAGATGATTGGCGCCTATTTATTGACAGCTCAAAACGAAGTTTGAAATGTGTCCTTCTACACAATGGGAACAAATACGGTTCAATACCAATTGCTCACTCAACGAAAATGAAAGAAGAATATAACACCATAGCTCTGGTCTTGGAGAAGATAAAGTATCGTGAACATCAATGGGTAATTTGTGTAGACTTAAAAATGGTAAACTTTCTCCTTGGACAGCAAATTGGCTACACCAAATATCCTTGCTTCTTGTGCCTCTGGGATAGCAGAGACAAAACACACCACTGGGTTAGAAAAGAGTGGCTTAAGAGAGAAAACATGGACGTTGGAGAAAAAAATGTCATTAACGACTCCTTAGTTGAACAAGAGAAAATCATCTTTCCTCCACTGCACATCAAGCTAGGCCTAATGAAGCAGTTTGTAAAGACTCTTGATAAGAAGGGATCATGCTTTGCATATATAGGGGAAAAAATGCCTCAGTTAAGTATAGAAAAAATTAAAGCAGGAATATTTGACGGCCCACAAATAAGACAACTCATTAACGATCTTGCCTTTGTAAATTCGATGAATGAAGCTGAGCGAAAAGCCTGGACTTCATTTGTTGCAGTTGTCAGAAATTTTCTAGGCAAACGCAAAGCTGAAAATTATGTTGAACTGGTAAACGAGATGCTTAACAGTTTCAAATTCCTTGGGTGTAATATGAGTATTAAGGTGCACTATTTACACAGTCACTTAGACCGTTTTCCTGAAAATTTAGGAGATACCAGTGAAGAACAAGGTGAAAGATTTCACCAGGATATTAAAACTATGGAGGACCGCTACCAAGGAAGATGGGATACGCATATGATGGCAGAGTTTAAAAAGGTATTGCTCCAAAATACATTCACGAAAGTCACGGAAAAGAAGCTTCCTCAATGTGTAGCTGTTTAGTTTTATTGATGACTCTTTCCTCTATCTTTGTATAGAATAATATTTGCATAATATAATAATAAAAATTTCGTGTTTAGTTTTTTACTTGATCCATGGATTTAACTTAAGATATTGAAACATATATTTCGCTAATATGCTATATCTTAAAAATTAGAGCTCTTAGGCAAAAACTAATGCCATATTTGAATTCAGGACATCAAATTCATATGAAATCAGCTCAAAATACCTGGGCACTAAAACCACTGTTGACCTGTGTAATTTATAATTTTTTGTTAATTTAATTTCTTAAGAGGAAAGTCAGGAAGATGATAAAATTCATAAATAGGCATATTATCAATAAGAATGGAGCCTGATCCTTATTGACGGAAACGCGATGAACTCTAATTAAATAGTCTTGCATAGTTTTATGAAATTTTGAATTTGGAAAGATATATTTATATAATATAGTAATTTAGAAAAAAATATGAGATTGTATCGAGAATACAACATGCGAGCCAGCCGATGATTTAACGTGGTTATAATTTAAGTCATACACAAAATTCTATTTGATAAAGCTGCAACAATAATCATCATAAAAATAAAAATTAGACTATTGTTCCGGCCAAAGACACTGCCCTACGTTATTTTAATGCATAAAATTTGAATTAATGCAATTACAAAATATTGTGGTTGAACTCAACACTAATTATTTAGGTTTTACGACATTTATATTAGTTCTTTAAGAAAAGACTGTTTAGTAATAATATTATGTAACTTAAGAAATTTAACGATTGTAGAAACGACTCAAAATATGTCTCCGGATTTGCATTTATTTAAGATGTTTCTAGTTCGACAGAATCGAGATTCCATTCTCGCTTTCAGCGTTAATTAATAAATATTTACGCTGAAAGCATGCGGATGGGTTTTTGGGAGACAGAATCTTAACTATAGTGGTAGAGATCGAGTAGATTTACTAATGTATTTTAGAGGAATAACAATTTATTTTTAGTTTAACTTAGATAATATTCTAAGAGTGAATAAAAGACAATTGAGTTTTCTAAAACTCTCTGTTATAGCTGAATACCATTACACAAACAAACAAGTATGGCATCTAATAAGTTTTATAACGAATTCAAATCGTTGTAGACAGAAGGTTTGGAATAAATTTGATATTTAAAGTTTCTCAGAATTTTCTACAGCAGAAAATATCTGCTATATCTTATCTCATCTCATATCTCATCTCATATCTCACAGAGGAGTGTTGTAGCTATGCGCTTTTCACTCCGGAAGAAACAGTAAGGAAGAGCCGGTCTTATAGAAGACGACCAATCCGAGGAAGACAGGAGAGAGGTCACTAAGTAACCAAAGCCGGTCTTATAAGAGACGACCCCCGCCAGAAAGGGAATATCTGCTATAAATGGCATGGTATCAGTACATAATGTTTTAAGTGACTGGATCGAAATTAGTTGTAATTTGTGAGCCCACCAATTTGCTTAATTGCTAAGAAATTTGATTATTTTTCTCTTCATATCTATCACAACAGATATACTTAAGTTCAATGATACATTTTTAATTAATATTTTTTTTTCATAAATAGACAAGTAGGCATTATCTACAGCATGGAATTTTTAACTATTTTGAGTACTTTATTAATACTGTGAAAACTGTGAAGAAAATATTAGATTCACTAAGCGAAGTTTTAATAATATACAGTATTCTAAGAGGTCGCAATAATTTTATAGTTGAGATGGATTTTTCGTCTTGTATTGTCGCAAACAGCAAAATGATTATCATACGGTCAAGATTTATTAATTTCAATAATAGTTTCTTCATTTACGTATACTTTTGCCAGAGATTTCAATCATCTTTTCTAGAATGCTAATTGTCTGTCAGCTAAGTTTGGCATTTGTCCACTTTTTCGCCGATGCTTCCATTAATTAATCTTTAAAAGTATTGTTTGTTTTATACTTTGTTTTAATAATAATTTTTTTTCAAATTGTTTTGAAGGAATTGGACTAGTTTTTCGAGAAATATAATATCTTTTTCGCCATACATTGGATGATTTATTTCTAAATGTCTTTAAGAGCTCGAAACTTACAGAAGTTTCGCAAAATGATAGATGTTCTGCGCTAACTTTTCTTATATGGAAATCCATATTTTAAAAATTTTGCAACATAGTTTTTTTTACAATTCTTCTTTTTTAAGTAATTTGTTTGTTTTATAATATTAGAATGGCATTGTTAGTAAACACATACAAATCCATAATTCGTTTTTATATGATTGTCAATCCTTTTCAATCAAATGTTGTCTGTATTTGTAAACATTTTTAAAGCAAAACAAGATGAAGGGTATAAGGGACCAAATAAGATTTGCAGATTCCATTTTGGGTCGCGATCCTGTACAGTACATGGAAATCGTATACTAAGATATTACTATAACCGTGTATAACGACTGCAAAATAATAAAAAGTACAAAACGCGTATAATAAAATAAAGTAAATTATTAAATAAGATTATAATTTATGTACCTCTTGTAACAAATAATACAATAAAAATGATCAGAACATTTCTATTAAAATGTTGGCTGTCATCTTTCTTGGGCCACTATACCAACTTTTTTCAAAACTACAGGCTGAAAGTTGTATTGTTAAATTTGTGTTTGATTTCAACTTTTGTAAAATGTGTTTTATATGTCTTAAACCAAATTTCGAAAATTGCAATAAAAAGTTGAAAGGAAGTTTAATTTAATTTACATACGAACATATAATTATGATATAGTAAAATCGCTAAAACAAATATGAGCTACTGCTGAGCTAAAAAATGATAGATTTTTTTATAAGGATTACTTTGTACATCGTTTTTATAGAAAAGTCTATCATTTTTTTGCAATTATTATTCTAAAAATTATAATATAATGATATATCATTATATATCATATTATCATATACTGTATATCATTATTATATTATACATCACTATGAGTAAAATTCGTGTATAAAGTATTTCGTCCTTTTGTGTCGCAACATGATGCCATGACACATTTCGTCTTACAGGTAGAGGTTGAAACTACAGCCAAACTTTTTATTACGTTTAAAATTCATTTTAAATATTAGAACTTAACAAAACACGATGGATAATATTCATTAACTAGCAGGTAGGCCCAGCGTTGCTCGGGCAAAAGTAACGATAGCGAAGATTAAGATTATTACGTTATAGTCAACCTTACCCGTTTTCACAGAATGCAAGAATTGGGTCTCCCTGTTTCCGGACTAATTAGAAACTTTTTAGAAGGATCTAAAAATATGTTCAATTTCCCGTTAAAACGAAAAAGCTGCATCTGCGTCTTGCACGTCGCTTTCTCTTAACAATTCCATTGTTAAGAAACACTTCCATTGTTGATGAAAGTGTTAAGCCTTAATCCAGGATTAAGGCTTAACACTTTAACAAAGTTGAAATTTGGTACACCAAATTTCAACTTTCAACTCCTAACCGTTTGGACTCTGCGCTTATTATTATTATTATGTTGGGTTTTGTGAGTTATACTCGGTTCACACCGGTGGCTGTGTACTATGCCGGACCAGAGTCAAGGCATAGCAACCAAAACAAAACTAAAATTAAATAAGTTTGTCAGTGTCTGTATTCAGGAATTTCCTAACAATGTGGCATGTATTCAATATAGTGGCCTTCTGTAGTGAGATGTATGTATTTTTACTCAATTGTAATGTTCCCCGGCTTTTGTGTAGTGTGTGTGGTATCACACCTGTACAGGAGAGAACAACAGGTACAATAACTACCCTATCCATCCTCCACAGATGCCTTATTTCCTGGGCAAGTTCTGTGTACTTGCTAATTTTTTCAGTGCATGTGTTTTGTACATTGTGAGTGTTTGGAATGGCTATGTCTATAATGTATGGGATTTTATTGCGTTTGTCAATGAGTGTGATGTCTGGTCTGTTGTGGTAAATTGTTTTATCTGTGATTATGGCTCTGTCGTAGTACATTTTGTGCGTGTTGTTTTCCAATACTGTCTGTGGAATATACTTGTAGTATGGTTCGTGGATGTCTGCCAATTTGTGTTTCTTTGCAAGCTCTTGGTGTATTATATTTGCTACTTGATTGTGTCTATGTAAGTAATCTGTCTGTGCCAAGAGCTTGCAACCAGAAGTGATGTGTTGTATAGTTTCTGGCATGATGTGACATTTTCTGCATGTGTCATTTGTGAGTGTTGTATCTTTGAGTATGTGTTTTCTGTAGTTTTTAGTATTTATGACCTGATCCTGTATGGCAATCATGAATCCTTCCGTCTCCCCAAAGAGGCATCCCCGATCTAACCAGCTGTTTGACGCAGTTTTGTCAACAAAATCCTGGGCCAGGTCGTAAGGATGCCTGCCATGGAGAGCCTTTTGAGCCCATGATTGCTTAATGTTGTCTATGCTTTTTATATGTTGTGTCATGTCTGTATGTTGTGAGTGTAAGTTTAATGGTGTGTTATTTGAGTCTGCTAGAGTTACTGCTTTATGTAACTGTGATGTTTCTTGTTTCTTGTAGAAAAACTCTCGCAGTGACTGTATTTGTTTGTAGTGAAGGTTAACTATGTCAATCAGGCCACGTCCGCCTTCTTTACGTGGAAGGGTTAATCTTTCTGTGGCGGATTTAGGATGATGTTGTTTATGCTTAGTAAGTGTTGTTCTTGTTTTCCTTTGGAGTTGCTCGAGATCTGTGTGAGTCCAATGTATAACTCCAAAAGAGTATGTGAGTACTGGGATGACATATGTGTTTATTGCTTTAACTGTGTGTTTTGCATTTAACTGTGTTCTAAGTATAGCGTTTAACCTACTTTGGTATTCTTTAATTAATCGTTGCTTTATTTGTGTATGTTCTGTTAGTTTGGCCTGTTGGAATCCTAAGTACTTGTAGAACTCGCCCTCTTCCATGGATTCAATAACGTCTCCATTTCCAAGTGCAAAATCTTCTTTCTTCAGGATTCCTTTTTCTATGTGAAGTGTTTTGCATTTGTCTAGGCCAAACTCCATTTGTATGTCCTTAGTGTATGAATGTGTGATTTGTAGGAGTTGATGAAGTTGTTTTTGTGTGGATGCATAAAGTTTTATGTCGTCCATGTACATGAGATGTGAGAGTGTAAACTGTGTTGTTTTTTCGTGTCTGATATTGTAGCCGTATTGCGTGTTGTTTAACATGTTGGATAATGGATTCAGGGCTAGGCAGAACCAGAGAGGACTCAAGGAATCTCCTTGAAAAATTCCTCGCCTAATGAATATTTCGTTTGTTTGTATGGAAGTGTTACTAACCCTGAGATGTAGTGTTGTTCTCCAGTGCTGCATAGTGTTTTCGAAGAATGCAATGAGTGATGGATGTATTTTGTACATGTGTAGAATATGTAGCAGCCAACTGTGTGGAACACTGTCGAATGCTTTTCTGTAGTCTATATATGCCATGTGTATGTTTCTGTGTTGTTTGTGTGCTTGCCGTAGAATGACTGAATCTATGAGTAACTGTTCTTTGCATCCCCTGTGATTTCTACGGCAACCTTTTTGTTGTTCTGTAAGAATGTCGTGTTCTTCAACATGTTTGTATATTTTGTTTGTGATACATGATATCAATAATTTGTAGAGTGTTGAAAGACATGTAATTGGTCTGTATCGTGTGAAGTCTGTGGTTTTGTTGTTTTTAGGTTTCATGCAGGTGATGCCCCAAGTAAGAAATTTTGGCACGTCTTGTGGATTGATGATGATGTGTGTTAGATGTTTAGCTAGTACCTGGTGCAGTGATATAAACATTTTGTACCAGAAATTGTGAATATAGTCTGCACCAGGTGTCTTCCAGTTGTGTGTTCTGTTAACAGCGTAGTGGATGTCATGTATGTTTATTTTAAAACAGGACATAGTTGGTATGTTGTGCAAGTTTCTGTTCTCTTCCTCAATCCAGCCTGCATCAGCATTGTGTGTAACAGCATTGGACCAAAGAGAAGACCAATAAGTTGTGAGTTCTTCTTCTGTTGGTGTGCCACTGTGCTGTGTATCAGNGGTAATGCCCCGAGTAAGAAATTTTGGCATGTCTTGTGGATTGACGATGATGTGTGTTAGATGTTTAGCTAGTTCCTGGTGCAGTGATGTAAACTTTTTATACCAGAAATTGTGAATGTTGTCTACACCAGGTGTCTTCCAGTTGTGTGTTCTGTTAACTTATTATCATTATTATTATTATTATTATTATCAACTCGTCTCGATTATATATATAGATTGTCATTTGTGCAAATTTAAAATCAAGAATGAAATTATGAGATTATTCGAAGTATACGTTTTTCGAGTTTAACAAGATTAAGAAATTAGAATTGTTAAATCATTATACTGTATAAGATTTGATTTTATGACATTATTATTGTGATTTGTATTTCCTTCAGATATCGTGTCAGTCGAAGAACTTATGTCGAGAGGAATGGAAAATTGGGGTTTGATTATTTGCAGACAAAATATTTTGTATAACGAAGAAAAGGATTATTTTGATAAAAAAGAAGACGTCGCAAGAATTATAATACACGAAATAGCTCACCAGGTAATTCACGGATTTGTTTTCATTTGTTTTGTTTTATATATCATTTAGTTCCGAATATAGCACGATTACGATCTCCAAGATTTAACGAGTGATTCACTAAAAAAAAAGAAAAAGAAAAAAATAGAATCGGATATAAGTCTATATTTTTACATCTGCAGAATCGTTTATAAAATGGTTTGTTATCAGTGTCACACGTTTACCTCTGTTATTCCGGATTTCCGGTTGTCTCAAAATATTACGATTCTATCTCAGACTGACCATGCGTTTAAAATTTGAATCGAATAATTTTTTACTTCCCTTGTTTGGCTGTCGAGATGTCGAGTCTAATTCTTCAACACGATCTGCATCTGTTAATTTTTATTGCCCAAAACTACTTTAAAGAAATAGCTTTATTGCAAAATCTTGTTTATAGAAATCTGTTGTACTCTGCTGTGTGAGCAGAGTACAACAGATCTATATAAGCAAGATTTTGCAATAAAGCTATCTATAAGGGATTTACTATATTCGGAACAATAGGGTAAGTTTAAATATTATAACTTAAATTTCGCTGTCTATTCTTCATTACATATACTTAATGTTACATATTAAAATTTAATTTGTTTTTCGGTAACAAATATAAACATGAAATTAAGATACAAATCGAATTATTTTATTTATTAAAGACAAACAATGATGTCGACTAAAAATTTATGAAAAGCAAATAATGACGATGATCATCATGAATTCTAAAAGTATATAAATTTTTCGATAAAGATATCGACATAATTGAAAATATATTGTATTTTTCATTATAAAGATTATTATTTTTTTCTTCATATTAAAGAGAAATAGTTGTTGTCATTTCGATGATTTATTTATTTTCAGTGGTTTGGAAATTTAGTGACCATGAAGTGGTGGAATGACATCTGGTTGAACGAAGGAACTACGAAGTTTATGGAAGAAATCACTTATGCAAAACTACACGTTGTTCTCAATGCGGTAATTAATTACGAAACTCTATAAATATTAGAAATAAACTAGAAGTACTGAAAGTAAAAATTTACAGTTTAATCAATTAATTAATGCTCAGTTTGCATTTTCGAAAATAAAATTTTTTTCAAAATTTGGGTCTTTACTTTCCTGAATCACGATTATGTGTACATAATTGTGTGAAATTTGACTCTCCGGATGTTTTTGCAAATCTGCACGTTTTCAGACCACCTGAACCAAAAAGTTAATAAAACGAGAAAAAAATTCCATGTGTGTGTCTTGGAGTCTATTTCGCTTAATGCTTCATAATGGAGTAAACATTAAAAAAGGAATTTGGCATTGAGGCTATTAAATTTTGGTGGCTATAGGTCGAAGGGTGAAGAGATAATGGGGTGCCCTGTGTCATATCGACAGGAGTAGGACTTAATTAAGATTTTATTCATTATTAATAATTAGATTTATATAGATATATATGGATCTCATTCCTACCCTAAAGATTACGCTTTTTGCTATTTTATAGTAATTAAAATTATGAGATTTTTATTATAAAAATTTTTATAACACGTTGCGCCACTCAGAATTTTATTTATTTTGCTTAATAATAGAAAAACTTTTTTTTTTTAAAGAAAAACTCATAACAACCGGAAAAGTTACGCAACTTATTGCTGGACTTTTTTAATTAAACTATGATTTTTTTACTTTTTTAAAATAAATTTCTACAAAATTATCGAAGAAACTTTTAATTATTGTCTTTATGAATTTTGAAGTAGCTGTAAACTTTAACAAACGATTTTTATGTATATTTTAGACGAATGAAGATGTTTATCCATTTTCGTACGAAAACTATTTATATATAAACACTCCGGTGTCGAAAAATATCAACTCTCTCGAAGAAATCAAAGATGTGTTCGATTTTTCCACGTATTTCATGGTAAATAAATATTTTCGTATGGCATTTCTATTAAGCTATTATTTACAGTAAATTTATTACGGCGTTAAATATATTGTACTTCTTACATCGACATTAACTTTTTAAGACGTCTTCACTTTAAGTGATTTATGGAATAATCGCAAACCGAAAATTTTAGTGTCATAGTTCAAATCAATAGTTCAATAGACAATTAATTTTTTAATTAACTTAATAATTGCTTAAAGTTCTCTAACAAGAAAATTAACATTTTTACCAAATGAATTCTTAAATATTTTAGCTGAAGAACAAGAAAAGTATTTAAGAAGCTATTACAATATTTAAAATCTATTAATCGTTTAAATACTTATATATTCATTTTAAAATATTCTCGATGAATTAAAAATAAAGATATCTTTATCTTACCTGCTATGTCCGATACGTCGTTGTTAATCCTACCGTGTGTATTTATGATAATGTTTCTTAATCTGTTGACAACGACTACTTTTTTTTGTTTCTTCAGTTATGAAAAGCATCAATATATGCAATGGGTTGCATATATCGATGTTCAATACCAATATATGCACTTAACTTTAGCGTGAAATTGATGGGCATATCTAATTTTAAATTACATTTTGTGACCTTATTTTTAACTCGGCGCCACTGGCGAAAAGTTGGAATGTTAACGATAATGTTTTTATATTTTATCATTCGATGCATACGTTATATCAACGCAAACGATAGCAGAGACATATATTGAAAGTAGTTATTTGAGAGACGTTTTATTTAGTTACTGTTTTCACTAAATCTAAAATAAATATAAACATATTTATTAAAATGTTATAAATTTATGAATAATTAAATGTAAAGTAGGGATGTTCATTTGCTTCACACTCGACTCTCGAAAATCTGAAGACTACCAAAGAATTTTGTCAGGCAGAACAATGTATGTAGGTAGGGAGGGAGGTAGAGAGACATACCTACCTCCCTATCATGAAAAGCATAAAAATTATAAAAATACATTTTAGATTGTTTTATTGAACAGTAGTTTGAAGACCACCGGTCCTGTCTTCAGGGACTATCACTGCTCTGTGGAATATATGTTCAGAAACTTGTCAATATAAAAGCGTATCGAGATTCGACTTGAAAGAACCCGAGGACGCGATTCTTTTCCATGAAGTACGGTGCGTTCTCACAAAGGAAGCCTCATAATTTAGTATTTTTCGTGTGAAGAGAGATTAAAGAACAAACGTCACAATCTTGCAAAGTACGAAAAATAATATACACTTAGTTCTCAATATATGGACCCACCAGTGGCCGGGTTGATAAAACCACTGAACTTCGTTCGATATATGGACCCACTCGCCAACGAGCTCTTCATGTTAAGTTTTGGGTTTCCTTTACGTTTGTAACACTTAAATGGACCCAGGTTTACATAGAAATTCCTGTCGGAAGATCGCCCAATTGTCTTGTTGCCGTATACAAACAAACCGAACCTAAATATACATCCAGGATATGTTCTGGAAATAATCGGAATTCGTATAATAAGAGAATTGAATGCGATTTAAATTTGTTTAGTCGTGTATATATCAAATAATTTGCAAAAATTTACAATATATATAACCTTTTGCAAATTATGATATTTAGTATAAGAAAATTTACATTTTGATAAAATGACAAAGAAAATCTGTTTAAAATAATATTTCTAAAATATTAATTTAAAATGTTTTACATAAATATCGACAGGGTGCTTCGATAATGCGAATGGCACGGTTTGTACTAGGAGATGAAGTCTTCTGGAAAGCATTAATTGTAAGTAATATCTATAACATTAAATTTATTTTTATATCGATTGCTTAACGTTCGGTTATTTATTCATCTATACCAGTGGTTCCCAATTAGTGGTACGCGTACTCCCAGGGGTACGCGAAATTGCTTGAAGGGGTACATGCAGCAATCTAAAATCGGTTGATTTAAAATTTAAATGCATGAGATGAAGCAAGCAATGAAAAGAATAATGGGTGGACCATTAAAAATTCGGCAATTTACAACACGATGTCGAATGCAGAAATTCGTTTATTTATAACTAAAAAATATTCTCGAAATTTCATTTAAAAAATGCATTTGTGACAATACCTAAATTAAATTCTTACGCAAGAAACAAAAATTGTACGATTAACACAATTTGTTTTCGCGAAATTAATTTTGAAAATTTTTGTCGCTGTTATTTCTCGCGCGCGACAACACGACTTCTCGCAGAGTATAATGAGACTTCACTTGACTTGTGAGTTTAATAATCATTTGCGACATTTCGATTCTAAATCGGGTTAGAATTTATGATGTCAGCGAAACAGCAATAAAATATTTACTACCATTTTGCACAACATACCTCTGCGAGAGCGGATTTTCGGCCACGACAAACACGAGAACTAAACATCGTCACCGACTTCGACTCGAAGATGACTCGAGACTGAAGCTGACTAAAAAGCAACCAGATTTTACAAAGTTGTGCAAAGAAAATCGTGACATTTGTCGCATTAAAATTAAATAACCATATGTTGTTTTCATTATTATCAGAATTGTATTTTAAAGGTAATAAATGTAAAAAAAAATTTTTTTCTATTTATTACCAGCTGTCTACCCACAGCTAAGCCCGCATTATATCGAATTTTCTCGTGAGAGTAAGAAATTTTCTCGCAGTAAAATGTAGCCTATGTCCATCTCCAACATGTAAGCTATCTCTGTGCCAAATTTTATTAAAACCTGTTTAGCGGTTTAGACGTAAAAAGGTGACAGACAGAATTTCCATCGAATTTATATATTAGTATGGATTAATATGAATGTCTGCTGTAAGGGATACGCGAGTTTTAGCTCTTTCTTGAAGTGGTACACAGGAAAAACTAATTGGGAACCACTGATGTATACTAATATTATAAAGAAGTAATGTTTGTATGTATGTTAGTTTGTATGCAGCAGGTAATCTACGAAACTACTCATCCGATTTCAAAAATTCTTTCACCAATATTTAGAATGGAACTTCAGGGTGGAGATAGGCTGTATATTATACCGTTAGACATGGGAGATGGACAGTTCTTTACGGTAAGCCTTACGCGGAAGGCTTACCATAAAGAACTCTGCTTCTATTATACTATTTTAGATGTGGGTTTTTGCGTTTATGATTGCGTTTTAATGGGGTACGTCAAGAGAATGTGCACCAAGAAGAAATTTTTCGAAAAATTTTCCCCCACGGGGGAAGTGTTATACATTTATAATAGATACATTTTGAGCCACAACAAGGCGTGGCGGGGTCTGCTAGTAAACAAATAAAGAGGTCGTCGAAAGTCTATTAACATTATTTTGTAAATTAAATATTTATTTTATCAATATATAAAACTTAATTTGAAACTTTTACATTTTAAATTATAATGGAATTGAGAATTTTTAAACCGCGAACAACTTATGAAATCAACTAAATTCCGACTTTTACGTGGACGACAGAAACACGAATGCTGACAGGCACAAAAATTTATATGCACTTTTAAATCTCATCCGACGAATAACATATTGGACCTTTTATTATTTATTTTAAAATAAAAGATGTAAAATTTTCCTTTTTTAATTTAGTGAGTTTTTCTAGTTTATGATTTGTGTAGAAGAGAAGGCCAGCGGAATGAAATATGTGTGAAATGACGATGATGGAATAGAATAATGAAGATTTTTTCCCTCTCTGTCTTTCTCTATTGAGTGGGGTTAAACTTAAAGTTTTCTACTCGTTATTAGAATTACAATTCTTATATATTCTTATCTCTACTCTGAAAATTAAGTTTTGCCATTTTATAATAATAATATGAGATTTTATTCTAAAATCTTTTTATAACAGCGCCACATATAATTTTAATGTTTGGCCGGGAAAGTTGCGCAACTCGTTGCTGTTTATTATAAGCGTTTCTATAGATTCCGGAGAGATTTAATAAAGGAAAAGCGTATTTCTAGTATTTAAAAAATTTATAATCTCGAAATGCTTCTCTTCGATCTAATATAGGCTAAATTAAAGAAAAAATATAACGAGAGTAAATAGATAGTCTTTGAAATAGAACGATTTATATCATAATTAAATATTAGGATTGGAGAATAGTAATTTTCTCTACTAAAATAAATAATTTAAAATTGCTCGTTATGATATTTTATAGAATTATTTGAAGGAGAATGCCTATGGCAGTGTAGAAGAGTCGACGCTATGGAAATATTTTACCGACGTAAGACAATATTTTAATCATTTTTGCAAATGATCAAAATTAAAATAATTAATAAATATTAATTAAATAATGCTTCTTTATTATTATTAGTTTATTATGACCATAATCTATTAATAGGACTTATTAGCCTGATGTAACTTCTGGATGACAAAGAAAATAACTAATCTAATTGGTTTAAATAAAACTCTCTTTGTTTTCATCTGTATACAATGGTTCTTTGTATTTTGGGTTCGTTCCTCATCAGCTGATGTTTTTTGCATCGTAATTGTAAAATACATATAAATAATTTTAAAATTGTATGTGAGAACCCGGGCTAGTGTAAATTCGACGAGTTCAATGTTATTTTTTTGTCAAAAAATGAAGGGGTAAATTAAAATAAAGGGATCCTTTCACAAATGCATTCAAGGAACTTCATAAAATCTTACGGATAGCGCTTCCTCCGTGAGTGACACAGCTTCCGAAAAACTATTCATCAAGGAAAATGGGAAAAAATCGCGGATTGGAACAACCGTAAACATTACCAAAAATGAGCATTGGAGTGGCAAGGGGAAGACAACGAATAAAAGGGAAGAAAACAGATGACGATACAAAGTTCCCCTGCCAAATTTGTGTGTGTTAACCTTCGACCGCCGCTCTTCCCAAACTCCCGTCAATTTTTCTAACGAACTTTCACCGCTCCTCTTGACGAACAAGTACCTGAATATTTATTTTATTAGTTTCGACGAAACAAGACACTACCGGACCCGGACCAAGCTTTCCTTTCAGGAAAGTCACGATCATCATCACATCCAGGTATTATCAACTCACGTTCGAAATTGTAAACGCTCTCTCTCTCAGTTTTACGCTTTTAGGAATAGACTCTTCCGCTAATTCTATTCCCTTGTAAAATTTTTACAGGCATAAACAAATAAATTGATATTTAACGTTAAAAGCGTGGGAAGTGCGTTATTTCCGGCGCGCTGTCTCTCGACTCCCTCCCCAATCCGGAACCCGACTACTCTCATATGCGACGACTCGCGCGAGACTTAACATATGGACGTAACGGTCACATATACAAGTCTAAAAAAATTTTAAAATTAATCAATTACATACTTAAAATGATACTTTAGACGACCTATTTTAGCATTTACCGTACATAAATCTAAGCTTTTTGTTTTTAAAACCTTCACTAACCAGGAAATTAACGTTCACTGTAATCATGAAAAAATCCTATATTGCCTAAAACATAAAAGCTGTTTGTAAACTTTAATAAATTTAAAAAGAATCTTTTTCCAACATTTTACTCACTTAGTTGCTTTTTTCTTAAATTTAATAATAATAATAATTCAATAATTCTTAAATATTAACCGACTTCTTTCCCTCCTCCTTAATTGCTTAATATTAACTGTTATGGTTATTAAATGTCCTCTATGAATATAAGTATTCCATGTCGGATGTAAGTATTTATTTTCAATTGTTATCATTAATTTTATTTCCTTCTTGTTTTATTATATTAATGTGCTCATAATATTATATTCTAAACATAAATAATAATAATAATAATAAAAGAACTGATTCTTTTATTAGTTCGCAACCTTCCTTATTACAATTACATGCCACCGTATTTGTGTAATTTTTATGAACTGATCTTATGTTTCTTAATTCTTATTCCAATTTTCTGTTTATTTCTCCAACATATGTTAGAGTTTTTAAAACGATTACATCCTAACAAATAGACTATTCCTTTTGTTATATCTTCTTTTTTTATTTCTAATATTTAAATACTTCTTTCTTTAATTGTTTTGATCTTGTACTGAACCTATATTTTTTCTTATTAAAATATGCGTTCAAATATTCCTGGTATATACGTAAATTTTACAAATTTTCTTTGCGACATCTCTTCGTTTTTTTCGATTGTTCCTTACTATTTATACTAAATTTAACCATTCTTCGAAATTTTTTCTTGGATAATCATTAAATAGACATCGGGGAGACCGGAGCAACTTCGGCATGCGGGGTAAGTTTGTCAAGCGCTTTTTTTTAAAAACAAATTAAAAGGAGACTTTGGTTATAGGTTAGGCAGTTGAGTTTTATTGGTGGCTTGTTGAGTGTAGTGTTTTATTGTTCTCCAACAAGCGTAGTTGAATTATCAAGCAAATTTTCATTTTCGTTGAATTCCATATAATATTTTTTTCCCATTTATATTGAATTGGCAGGTTTTGTTATAATTCCATGATAACGAAAGTTACTTTTCCTGTTAGAAGGATGTAACTTCAACTTATTCACGTGGCCAGATCGTGGCTTGGCATTCTGTTCTCAGGGTTGTACTTAATGTTTCGAAATCATGACTAGCGGGGTAAGATCGGCAACATAAAGCCACATTAGAAGCAAAGGATAAAAATCAAACAGATGATAAATGAAAACATGTTTGCATTTGTTATTCATGTATATATGTCTTTGAACTTGCATTTCGTTGTAATAATATTAAATGGGTGTTGGATTTGTATTTCTTTGTTTTAATAGTGAATTCCAACTTATACATTGTTAATAACATAATTTTATATACGTGCCTATCTTGCCCCATTACTGTTGCCCCTATACCAGGGGCAACTTTAATAAAAATAATTAAAATAATTACAATTTTACAAAAAGAGAGAAGTTGCCGATCTTGCCCCTATACCCGGGGCAACTTCGTCAATTTCTCTCTTCTTGTAAAGTTGTAATTATTTTAATTATTTTTATTCCCAAACTGATTTTAACCAGTTCTATAGTAAGGTAACATTCCAATAGACAATATGCAAAGCTTTTTTTTCAGTTTACAGCAGTATTTATTACACAAAATTTAAGTAAAGCGTAACATGCCGATCTTGCCCCGGTCTCCCCTATGTTTATTATATTTTCTATCTTCGTAGTTTTTTTTATAACATTTTCAATATATATATTAAATTCTACATATTCTTTTTCATACTTATTGGTGTATTAGAATTATAATTTACAGTTTTTGTTACTTATATCGATTTTTCGTATTTTGAATATTCTAACCGATCCTTTTGTCTTGTTATTGTTACGTCTCAATAACTTATACTGTTTTCAGTTCCCTTTTCCACTTCGAATTGCATATTGTTATTTATTTTATTATCTTCATTACATATTTTTCATTTGTTTTATCAAATAAAATTATGTCATTATCTACATACCTTTAATAAAATTTAATTCCATTTGTTTTCTTTACTTTTTTATCTATTGAAATTATAAGTATGTAATTAATTAACTAAAAATGTTCAAGATTTATAAACCATTTTAAATTATACAATAATATGTATTTTATAATTGTAAAAAAACCACCTTGAGGGACAGAAAGGTTCGAAATACAAGAAATCGTTGTAAACAGATGAAAAGAAAAAAATTATTTAATTAAATAAATTAGATTAGCTATTGTCTCTTCGTCATCAGTGTAAAAAGTCATATTAATAAATTATAGTCAAACTAAACTACTACTAATAAATAATAAATAGACCTATTAAATTTGTAGGCTCAGTCTCCCATGGATCGATCCAAATTGAATATTTCGAAAATATTTACATCGTGGACTCATTTGACTGGTTATCCAATTCTTTTTGTGGAAAGAGACTATGAGAAACGTTCTGCAAATATCTCGCAAATTGCTTTTGAAGAAGAAATACGAGGAATGAAAAAGTAATTTTTTACAAATTTTAAACAGTTTTTATATACTTACACTTTATTGAACACAAAAATATCGTTACTAGATAAAATTACCCAAAATGTCTAAATTGAAAAATCATTTAACGATTTGCGTGACTGTTCTTCAATGGAACTTAATCAAATATATTGATGAAATTTAAAAATTTCCTACAATCGGATTCAGATTTAAGAGGAAATTTTTATTTGTATTTCTGAACAAAAAAAAAAAATTGTTATAAAGCAATATTTATTCTCGCTTAGTGGCTTACAGAACAGGGAAAACCTGCATTTTTTAACGCTTCAATTCCGTTTAAGCTCTTTAAACGGAATTGAACTTAGTTGCTATAATTCTGGAACAGTTTTCCGTTAACCTTCTGACACACGACGTTCAAATAAAATAAATCTTCATTTACAACCGACAAATTCAATTCGTCTTTAGAATTCAATAAGAAGGAAGAGAATTATATATTTCTTTAACAATTTTCTACAAAATCTGATTTTGTTTTGTAAAAATGTAACTATCCGCTTGTTGCTAAATTCAGCAGTGCAACAGCAATGCTGAAGGGGAAGCTGCACGCATCCGAGTAGTAAGTTTACAACACCAAATACTACAGCGATGACGAAACTACATGGCGTCTGTACAGTACAGTCGGATATAATCTCACTGTTCGACGAGTTATTTAATGTTAATAGATGTAAATGTGCTCTTTTTCCAGTGTTCCATGACGAAAGATAACGACATTTAACTAGAATGCAAAAGTATTTTCATGCCCGATTAAGCTCAACAAGAGTAGTCATCGAACAAGCGTTTAAATTCTGATGTATTAGTCTACTTATATAACGAATATTAAACTTATAGCAGGATTTGGTAAAGTATTGTAATTATCATTTCAAATGAAAAGTAACATTATAATCAAGAATTATCAATCTCCATGAGTCCACCAATGAGCTCAGCCATCTTAATAAAGCGAAAAAAGCACTTTTCCAGTTGCTGTAAATTATACTCTCAAACCGGACGTTCGATTTACACACAGGGCAACGCAGCGATCTTGTTAGCTATGATTTCGCTTTAAGTCGCTACAACATTGCTGAATTTAGCAACGACCCGTATGTAAATCAGCGATAATCGCTTTACGTCACTCGCAACACTCAATATAGAAAAATATCGATGTACTCGACATAAAAGCCGGTTTAACTATTAA
This sequence comes from Centruroides sculpturatus, assembly GCF_000671375.1. Classification (NCBI taxonomy): domain Eukaryota; kingdom Metazoa; phylum Arthropoda; class Arachnida; order Scorpiones; family Buthidae; genus Centruroides; species Centruroides sculpturatus. Next base: position 168,151 of record NW_019384623.1, on the reverse strand, counting down.
CATTTATTTTAATGACACTTGAACTCTTCTGCATATTTAATGATTTCCATTTATTAATACTTTCCTGTATTTTTTTAAATACAGTACTTAAATAAAACCTTTATTATCATTTCATAAACATATTGGTTCCGTTTATGAGTACTAAACAATTCCATTTAGTACTGTCTACATAATATTTTAATGAACCCTGCTGCAAACAGCTTACATTAATTGTTCAGTACATGCAAAAGATGTATAGTATTCTGTAAATTTTTTAAAATTTGTTTTTCGTTTACTTTTATAACTAGTATTAAACTTATAGCAGAATTCGGTCAGGTATTGTAATTATTATTTTATATATCAATTTTTTCATATTTTTCAAATCTGTCATTGAGTGATGAAACATTTCTAAAGCATTTTAAATCTTCTGAAACCGTGTTGTATTATTTCTTTGATTCACTAACACAAAGGTGTGTTTCTATTTCAACTATAATAGAAACACACCTTGTGTTAGTGAATCAAAAAAATTTCTAAAGCAACAAAAACTTGCGGAACACTATTTGATAAATATACTACTACATGGATCACAAAATTTGCTAAAGCGTATGAAAGTTGAAGTAAAATCTGTCTTCCGAAGTATACTTATTGTTAAACATAACTTTTTAAGATCTAAATTTAACAGAATAATTACTTTACTTGGCAAAGTTGTCAAATTCAGCGATAACTATTCCTTAAGGGTTTTCCTTTTTATGTTTAATCACTAGTGAAAACGATCATTCTGGAGTCACGACTTTGCCTAAGCTTTGTCAATTTATTCAAATCTTTGAATTGGCGATTTAAACACAAAGACTAATTATAATCTGAAGATATATATCATCATTCTATTTGTTTTCACTCACACGCGAAAGATTTTAACGCCTTTGGAATTTCACTGGACTTTATGATTTAACCAAACAACTTCACCTATTATTTTACAACTATTTACTTTTTGTTTGATCTTTATAGTTTGCCTCGTGATCTTATCATTTGTGATGCGATTGGCATAATGATTCAAAAGAGGGTCTGTGAAATTTCGTTTAAAATAATATGCTAACAGTTTTTCAGCATGTGACGCGCTCTTATAGAATTAGTATTGATTAATAAATAGCACATTGTACTATTTATTAATCAATACTAATCAAGTCATATACAGTTGCGTTACTGACGTCACAGTTATTTCTAATTAGATTTTTATTTCTTAACTAAAGTTTTGGTAAGTAAAATAATGTAAACTGTCTTATAAAAGCAAAATCTTTCCGAAGTTAGTACCGATACTTTTATTAATTCGATCATCATTATCATTAACTTTTGTCAGTTAAGTACTGAATTTCACCTTTCCAAATTTACTCCGTAGAATCCGCACTTTTCTGTCTCCAGTTTTTTCTGACTTCCTCACAGTACAATCCCGTCTTTTCTTTGGATATCCTCTTTTTCTTCCCGTAAGTTTCCATTCTAACTTTTTCCGTCTGTAGGCTAATCTGTTTTCAAACTACAGTATATGATTAGCCCAATTTGATAAGTATATATGTATAATTTCGTCAATTTAGTTTTAATGGCATTTAGAAGTAAGTATTTTTAATTTTTAGAATAAAAAAAATGCATTTGGGAATTATTATAATCTATTTCTTTACTCTCCAGTGCGAATAACATCAAATATCTTTTATTTTATTTTAGCGTAGAGCGTAAATCCTTGAGCGTGAATTCGTGTAAATATAAAATATTTATTTTTAAATAAAACTTTCTTTTTTTAACATTTTATTTAAACATTTTCTTACTAGTCATACCTGGCCAATTCCGATAACTTATACAACAGCAAAAGAACTCGATTGGAGACCGAAAATTAAGATGTGGACGTATAAAAAACAGGGTAAATGTTATTTTAATTTTCAAATATAATATTTAATATTATTGAATAAAAATTTACTTTTAAAATCATTTTAAGCTTTAAATAATTGTTTTAATTTAATAAAATTTCATTTTTGTAATATTCAAAATTCACTTAAAATATAAAAGTAGATATTCAAATTGTTCAGAAAAACCACTAATCAGAAATAAAGAAAAAATTATCTGTGACGAGCATTTAATTCTAAAGAAATAAAATATCCTTCCTTAGACATTGCAACGAGTGAAGCGAGAAAATTACGAAAATACGTCACTCAGAAATGCGTTCCTGTTGGTTCTATTAAAACGCAAATGACTGCTATTAAAATCAATAGATTAAGTGTATATTGTATATGTTTATAATTGAGATCATTCTATGTTGGATTCAAATGCATTATTAATCGTATTTTAATCGTCTGAGTATATTCGTGATACAAAAAATTTATTGTTTAAAATTTTTTAAATGTTTGCGCCAATCAATTTTATATTTTAAAATTTTAATTTGCTTTTATTTTCTTAGAAATAATGACAAATATAACCGGGAATCGTGACGATTGGATTATTGTTAACGGAGAAAACATAGTCTATTACGTAGTTAATTACGACGAAACAAATTGGAATTTACTGGCGAAACAACTACGAGAAAATCATTCGGTTAGCAGTAATAATTTAAATTAATATTACTTGAAATGATATTACAGAAATATGACAAAATAATTTTGAATATTTAACAGGTGATTCCGGTTACTCATCGTAAAAAAGTTTTAACGGACGCTTCAAGTTTGTTTACGTGAGTTATTTTCAGTTCAGACATTCTTTGTCGGGTCAATTCTTTGCCTTTGTCTTTTATTCCGAATAACACCCACAGGTTCTTTATAGGCTTTATACAAATTATTTCTATATAAATACAAAACAATAATTCATTTCATAAATCACACATGTTATAGTTCTTAATAATCCTAGTCTATAAATGCTTCAGGCAGCACAAAACAAAGCAATGTTCTTGGAGGAGGAGTGATAACACCCCTTCTCAAACAATAAAAAAGAAACCTAAAATCCGATTCTAACCAAATCCTCTCTTCATTTGAATTTCCATTGAACCCTTTACATTCGAAGCTCCTTTGAGAGACTACATTCTGGAACAAATCGCCTTTTTGTCTTCCAAAAAGTGTTTAAGGTTTAAAAACCAATCGATGGATTATGCTGAATCCATCGTTTGGTAATGAAACCAAATAAGTATAAAATTGATTAAAATAATTAGATATTGTGATTGCATGGCGCTTCTTGATATTGCATGTGTTTCATGTTTTACACTAAAGTGGATTAGATTACTACTTACATCAAATGTAAGGAAGAAGGATATTATGAAACAACAATTTTTTACTTTACTTGAAAGAAGATTTGTTATTTAGTATATAGGCATATTCATAAAAGTTCAAAAATAGTTCATATTCATAAAAGTAAACAGAACCTCTTTTACGTGGCTTCATTAAATTCCCTCTACAATCACCATGTCATAGCAGTGTTCTATCATTTCATCAGGAGATAATTTTGTTTAATTGAAATGAATAAGTAGCCCACATGAATTTTAAATAATAAGCTTAAATATCGTTCACGCAAACAATGTGTTCAATAATAATGGTTAATCATGGCTAGTTATTTGAAAATTCTCAAATTTAGCAGCTATTATATTGTGAGCCACCGGGGAGGGAAGAAGTTCCTCTCCTTGCCTGCCACAGGTCGGTGACCTACTTTCTTGTCAAGGATGGCGTTACGTTCTGTTACGCGGTACGCGAGTGGAGGAGAGTCGGAGGGGTCGACGATAAGACGTTGGCAAAGTCGAGTAACGACACCATTTAAAACAAAACAAGAGTTTATTAAACTAACTAACTAAAGCAAATTTACACAAAACTCCTTCAACCGCGGATGAGAGAGAGAGTTTACAATAATAAGCGTTCATACCTCTTTGCATATACTAGTGGGATATTTTCCCGTAATGTCGTCCAAATGGATTCTGAGCGGCGACACAAGTATAGGTCGGCGACAAAAGTGTAGGTCAGCGATGGGAGTGTAGGGCTGCGATGGAGAAGACTTCGATGTTCGACTTCGTCGTTGTTCATTCGATTGGCGACTCCCCCGATTGAAGAAGGAGGAGGGCTTTTATACGTTTTGCGGTGGGAAAATTCACCAGGTGACCAATTGTTTTAGCAGGTGTGAGGTTAAAGGTTGCGTTAGAATGATAACAATATGACGTAGTTCGCTCATAATTGGAAACCATACACGGTTTGATCGTGAGAATGTTTATAGTTAAATAGAAAGAGTTATAACTTTCTCATGCGCTTCATATTTTGTTTCTGCAGATGCAAATTCCTCTAGTTAAAGGAATTTTTATTTAAAATTTTAAAAATTAAATGATTTTATTACATTATATAAACTTCGAATTTCACAATATTATTATTATCATTATTATTCTTATATTATTATTTTGCTGTCTATCCACTGTTGGATGCAGTGCCGTAACTAGGCAGGTGTGACAGGTGTATTCGCACAGGATCCACTTGTAAGGGTTGCCCAAAATGCATGTACAGGTAACCCCCATATAACACGGTAGTTACGTTCCAAAAAATTGCCGTGTTATGCGAATCCGTGTTATACGAAACAAAGAACTAATACGAAAAGGAGAGTTAGGTTCCAAAAATTAAAAAACATGCTAGTATATTTTAATAATTAAGATAAATATCTTCATTAAAATTTTTTTAGTGATACATATTAATATAAATTAAACAATGTTTTCTTCGTCATCACTAAAAACACTATTAATTAACCGAGAGCGTTTTCTTTTTGGCAAGTTATCCTTATCCTCTGAGTATTTTTCTGCATTATCTTCAGATCCATGCGTTACCTTTTGCAAAATGTATGTAATTTTAGATTGCTTGCTTCTAGTTAAAAGGTCTTTATAAATTTCCTTATATGGTGCTAAGCACTTATCAAGAATAAAGCAAGTATGGAATAAGGGAAAAACATTCGGCAACATCAGAAGCAGAAGCGTCGCGATCTGGCAACATTGAAACAAGTTTCGAGAAGGACCACGTGTATCGACAGAAGGCGAGAAGAGAAAATTTACATACTTAAGTATTAATAGTTCACGAAAATTATTGTTTTCGTGAATTATTATTACTTAAGTATGTAAAAATTTATTACATTTCCTGTTGTACGAGGGTTTTACCCAATTCTCGAACCGTGTCAGAGTAAATCAGTGCTATAAAAGTACCGTGTTATACGGGGGATGGTACCAATTCTCGAAACGTGTTAGAGTGAATCCATGCTATAGAAGTGCCGTGTTATACGGGGGTTACCTGTATTTATTTTATTATTTTCCCGAACCTAATTAATTAAGGGGTCTAAATGCAAATTCTTGCAAAGGGCACAGAAAGGGTTAGTTACGGCACCGGTTGGATGAATGCTTCTCCCACGATTTCCATTTTCTTTCTGCTGCTTTGGTTATTTCACCAGACTATCTCATCTTACGTTATCCTTGCTTTTTGACCCTGTTTCTGGTTAACCGTTCCGTCCACTCCATTTCAACTTTTTAATTTGCACTAAACAATCATCTAATTTTTTTTTTGTTCTCTATTCAAATATTTCTTTTATCTCTTAACGCTATTACTATCATTTTTCTTTCCATTTTCCTTTGAGTGACCTTAATCTTGTTTTCTAGTGTTTCTGGCAATGGAATGTTTGAGATGCATAAGTCATTGCTGGCAAAATGTATTGGTTAAAAGTTTTCTTTCCATATTATATAATGCCCTTAAAGCTTTAATTTTTGTAAAAACGAAACTTTCCTTTTGTTTTCGTGCTAAATACTAAATCTCTTTCAACTGTAAAGAAAAATTATCATTTTGAAAGTGCGCGTTTCAAAATGATAATTTTTCTTTACAATTGTTTTTCTTTTAAAAGTTCTTATCTTTTTTGGATGATACTATATTATTAATGCGTTTATAAATTTTATACTTACTTCTTAAATTTATTAACATATGTCTGTTTGGCATATATACTGTTACTATGATATTAATCATATTCATTAATATTGCATGTTTATGTATATGTTACGGCCAAAGCCCAAAGTTCGTCCATTTCCCGAATTGTCTGGCCATTTCGCACTTTAGCCGAGAGGTGTGGCCGATTTACTTCAAATGACCAGTGTATATGCTATTTAGGACGGCCATTTCGCGAAGGGGCGGGTAAGCGGGTAATTCCTGGCCTAAATTCTATGTGCTGATGCAAGACTGGTAGGCGGTATATCTTTTGCTTCCGATGTGATGGTGTTCTCAAACAACTGTGAGGTCGCCGAACCGCGTGTAACGGCAGGATATCTGAGTAATTCCGAAGCGTATGTGGGAGTGTTGATGACAGAAACAACTCTCTCCAGTTACAAAACGATTTTTCCAATTTATTGTATAAATTATGTTACAAAAACAGTATCTTCTGTCCGAGAATGGGATGATGTGATGGACGATGTTGGTCAGTTGGAGAACTGGACGGCCCCGGGGCGCAGTCGTGTAATAGTTTGTGTCGAGAGATATGTGTCGTTTAAACGTCGGAGAAACGGAGAATATTTTCGCTACGGAGGATGCTACGCATTATAAAAATCCGGTGGAGAAGCTCTCCGTATTCTTGAATTGGTCATTTTTATAAACTGTTTTGGTATCCCAGATCAATCATTTCGATTGGTCGATACTCTTCACTTCCGCTTTCTAATTAGTCTTTACTCGTTACCTAGTGTAACGAGATTGGAACCCAGATTGCAGGATGAGTCAACGTTGCGTCTCCATTCGAATCCAATCGAAGATGGTCGATCTTAGGACTTACATCATTCTATTGTTTTAAGTCGAGAAGTTCACTTTTCTATGAATTAACATGGATTTCTATGAATTTTCACATAATTGTTACAATTATGTGAAAACTTTTATTTATTATTAAAGTCAATGATCGCATACAAACATTTTCCAGGAAAATGCTCCCAACAAGGTTCATGGTACCGCACTTCATGCATATGTTTCTGCAACATTTTTGGCTTGCGCTGGATCAAAGTAATAGGCATTACGCAATCCACAAAACGTTGATGTCTCCTCATCATTAGTGGCCTATTTAAAATGTATTCAACAAATAATTCTGGTTTGGGAAAGAATTATTGTGTAAATAGTATATATATATTAAATATTATATATTTAGCCACCCAATTTCCACTAGCAAAGACTCTAACATGTAATTTAACATCATTTATATGTATTATCACTTTTAGACCAGATCGCCATTGTCAAGACGTTTAGCACTTGTCAACACGTTTTAATTTTTTTAGTGTCATCGGGTCCTACAGATCCTATAATAAAAGTCGCGTCTATGTACCCGTTTATTATGCGTGTGTATTGTTTTTAATGCTATATCGCCAGTCCTTTTTTAATGAAGATTTTAGTATTTTATTTTCAAGTCATCTGATATCAGTCCCTGACTAGAATAACAAAGGATTTAGAAAATGCAACTTACTTGTGTGATCTTTATTACTTGTAATGAAGACCACACAAGCAAGTGAAATCCTAAGTTCATGACGTCTCTTATACCTCGTTCCATAACGTCCATTTACATAAAGATAAAATGCTACGTTTTGGTGAAAATGCGAACCTCGTTATAATCACGAAAACAATCTTTAGGATTAGGTTGGTAAATGTAGATTTGAAGAGTGGAAAAATTGCAAATTATAACAACAAATCCAAAGTGTTAATAGAAGTGTTGTAAATATGATTAAAATTAAAAACATGGCATCTTATTAGAGACATGATCTCACACGAGCATTAAAAAAAAATTGCCTTTTAGAAAAAGTGAATGAATGCAACTTTTAACTAAATGAAAGCGAACTGTCTGCAAAGTGCTTCCACAGGCTGATGGTTTTCAGAACTGATCATAATAATGATTTATGAAGATGTATGCTTAGTGTTCCATATCGCCCTGTGCTCCATGTCTCTCCCACCCTACACAATAATTAATATTTAGATTGATTACAATTTAAAACATAAATTATCGTTTATGTTTATTATTAATTCTAAACATTTTCCACAGAAAAAATTTGACGACACTGAATACGCTGTTGGATCTATATTTGTATTTTCCATTCGAAGACGAATATTATGTGACATTGAATTCAGAATTTATGATTATGTTAATGAAAACAAGTGAGCTGATACAACTAACTCCGGACGAAATTATGTGGGACGTAAGTACATAGACATAAATTTGACTTTTTGAAATGATTATGTAATATAAATTAGCTATAGTTTATTATGAATATATTAATAAGTCCTGTGTTCGTGGTATACAATATCCTTTATAATTTCACAACGTTTAAACAAGACTGAAGATCTTTTTGCCTCGCAAAGAGACTTTCTCCAATGAATTAAATGAATATTATTTTCATTCTAAGGTAGTATTCCATTAGTAAAGTGGTTCCCAACCACGACTTGTGAAAGTGAATATCACAGGGAGACTGAAATAGGGTCTCGAGATGTTAAAAATTATTAAATATTTAACATCTAATAAACGCCAATTTGAAATAAAATCAAATATTTTTATATTAGAAAAACTGAATTACAACTGTTATCAATAATGGATATACAAAGTTCTTTTAATATTTCTTTTAGTTCATCTCTAAACTCCATTGTGAAATTATAAATATGCACAGAAATTGTATAATTAAAATAAATATCATCATTATAAGTTGATGATAAAAATTCAATAACAACAGTTTTAAACTCCATCAGAAATATATTTTTGTTTAGCAAACGTTTCTGACTTATTGGGCAAATGATATACAGAGGTCGATCGCCAAAAAATTGTATTCCGGAACATAGAAAGTGAATAAATGGTGCTTTCTTTTCAACAGACTAACTTCAAATTTTTCATTTTAAACTTAATTATCATCCGGCCATATTTTACAATTGAATTGAAAAAATATTTCTGCTGGTAGAGATTAGAACTGTTGTCATTGTACGCAAAACACCAGTTTATGAGTATATAAAAAGTCATATAATTTATTTTTCTAGAATTACATCATTTATTTGTTTGAACCGCTATATAAAAGGTTTGGTTGGGAGTACGGAGATAAAAACGAAATTTCTTATAACAGGTAATTTTGATAACTAAATTCGAGATGATGACATTTCGTAATTATATTTTCATTCATTACCTTTTCTGTATCTTAAATAATTTTGAAATAAATAAGATTTTAAAATTACAAATCTCCAATTTTCGTTAACATTCTTTTCTATTCTTAAATAGGAATATTCCGACAATGAAATAGTTTAACTAAAACTAATTTTAGTTTATTGCGCCAATAATAAAATATTTTTTCATTAACTATTCACAAAAGTAATCACTAATACATTAAAATTAAAAACATTTTCATTATAAATGCTTACACCGTAATAAAATATTTTTAATTTTATTCACTTATAATATGTTGTATTGTAAGTATAAACCAAAAAGAAATAAAATAAAATATATTTAGTTAAAATATTTCGTTAAAATTGATAAACATTACATACTTAATTCCGTTAATACAATAGATAGTATACCGAAAAGTAAATGAAAATGTTAAGTTTAGTTATTACAAAATTCAGCATCATAAGGAACAGTAATTGAAAGTATTAAAATATTTTGCATTCTCGGCTGTTATAGAATATAACATAAGGAAAGTATCATGATCAGTCAAATTTTCATCTAACCAGTTCTTTAAATACGATCCCAATGCAAACACCTACGAAAATAATTATAACGTGGTTTTTAATAGAATTGTTTGGTTTTAATTACTGATGAAACAGATTATTCACACGACTATGCTTATCACACATATAATATAAATGACTACTTATATTAATTTTGTTAAATTTCAAGTTACAAATTAACTTTAAAGATTATGGGCCTTTATAAATGTTATTATACATTAGTTAGAAATTAAATAAAATGATAAATTAGTTATTATTAAAAAATATATATATATATTTTTTTGTTCTTAAATTCGATTTTCTTATTTTTCCAATTGAAAAACATATTACAACCAAATTTAAAAAGACGTTAATAACAAATGTATTTATTATCAATATCAATTTAAGATCTTTTCAATAACATCAGAAATAGAAAGTAGAGATGGGCGAATATCAGTTTTGTCGAATTCGAATATTAATCAGATCTCGAATATTCAAATATTTAGTAAACTTAATTATTCTAACTTATATAGCACATATAAATATTAAATAAAATTATTAAGTAGCTTATTTTATTTATTTCAATATATTAATAAAGTAAAACAAAAACAATGTACTACATTCTAAGAAATGAAACTTCAAAATTTTTATTTTGACTTTGTTTTTACAGTATTTTAGTACCATTTTCTTAACTACACAAATTATTAAACAAAGTAAATAATAAAAGATTTTGTCTCATTTTCATTACTGTTGATTTTTATTTGCAAAAAGAAGCATTGGAACGTTTAAGATCTACTTCTTGTGGAAAATTAAACCAGAGGTGCTGAAGACATAGTTTCCATACTGGGGATATTTTCCACAAAATGGGAAAAATGGGATAAGGATATTAATGGTGAATTCTGTAGAGAATTTTACATTCTCGAAGGGAAAATTTGGGAATACCGATATATAAAGTTTTTATTGAACAATAAGTATTCGTGGATAGTATTCGCCCATCTCTAATAGATATATTTTATTGAATATTAATTTATACCCTATGTTTGAAAACATATTTTAAAATGTAGTGTTATATTTGATTTAAAATTTTAAATTCCAAATTTATCTGAGAACATTGTAATTTTATGTTGAACTTTTGTTTTTTGATTACAGGGAAATTCGCGATCTATCCATATCCTTTTTATGCCGAAGGAGATACATGCCTTGTGTGAATACCGCTATCGCTAAATTTAAAAATTGGAACGAAACAAAAAATGAAACCGGGTAATAACTTTAATTGAATCGATTATATTAAATAATTAGAATTTTTAAATATTTAGTATGTATTACGTAATTAACTAATGTTAAGAACATATTTATAATGTATCAACTTAATGAAAAAACTTTAATAATACAAAAATTACTTTGGAATTTATTGTACAAAGAAATATAATCACAGGCAAAAAGCTGTTTCTAATTAATTAACGAGTTTTATTAAATATTAAATTCGTTAAAATTAAAACATAGAATAATTTAACTTGACCAGTATTATGAATTTAATACAGATCAAATAGAATTTTCTCTAATAAGAAATATTTACGAAGTTTCCCCATGTTCTTGCTTAATTTTAAAATGTTTTTGATTTCGAGAATTGTCGAATTAGAATATAATTATGTAAATAGAATAAACCTCATGGCTATGATTTACAGATTAATAAATTTGGACTATTCATAGCCAACTTTTTAAATTCGTCTTAATTTAGTTAAGAAACTTTCATTTTGAAATACTGTAGAAGCTCCGTATTCTAGATTTTTTTTCATATTCGCCAACTAAAACTCTATTATTCTCGAAGGATTAATAAAAATAACATGTAGAAAACAAAGATTTTTTAGATAGAAAAGATTTTTTACCTTTCAGTTTTAAAATAGTAAATAGTAGTAGTTAGAAGTATTAGTAAGAAAGTTGGGGCAACATTTAGTTTGTTTACTTCCTATATTGTAATATAATTTGTTAGGTATTATTAGGGGTTTCTTTACTTTATCATATTAATTTCTGTTAGGCCCCAATATGTATTTTGAAGCTATTAAATTTTCATGGTTAAAGGTCGACAGGATAAGGAGAGAAAAGGCATCGTGTGTCATATCTCGAGTAGGGTCGAACTTAATGGGATTTTACTCGTTATTACCATTTACAATTTTTCAAAAAGCCCATTTCTACCTCAAAATTAAGCTTTTGGCTATTTTATAATAATTAAAAATGTAAAAAGCTGTTTTTTAAATAAAATACCATAACAGACGGCGTCACACACGTAATTTTAAACATGGCCGGAAAAGTTAAGTAATTCGTTGCTGGATTTTTAGCTTTAAGCTATTTAGATTATCCTCCATTATATATGTATTTGTAAGTTAAATTTTAGGAGAAACAGTTAATAAAATTATCAGGTAGCACTCTGAATTAACAGTAGGTGCAATCTATACGTGCGTAGATTTGCTAGCTATCATAGTTCTGTTTTCGTTTTATCTATTTGTAAGGTCATATAATTTAAAGCGTGCAACCAGAACACTACAAATGAATTCGATTTAATTATGAATATGAAATAAATAGTTTCTCGAAAACAATTAACACGTTTTACGAAACGTTTTCAGTTTATTTTTAATGAAAATTACTTATATTGAGATAAATTAAGTTTTTCTGTTTTACATTAATTTATGCAAATTTCGTTTGTAGTTTAAGTACCAACATCAAACATTCGATTATGTGTACTGGAATCGAATATGGAACCGCGGAAGAATGGAACGAGGTGTTTAATTCTTATTTGAAAAACGAAGATTTTTTAACCACTATTTCTTTAGCTTGCAGCAGAAACAGGACATTAATAACAAAGTAAATATTTAGAACATTTTACATCTTTTTAAAATTTTTTTCCTCACTTTCTTTCTCTTTTTTCTTAACAGACTCTATGTAATAAAAATGTTTTAAAAACTCCAATATATAGAATTGGTTGTTGATTGTTATTGAAAATTTATTTCAATATCAATATTTCATGTGAAAATGTTACCTTTTTTTATGTTTAGATTGCTTGAAGAACTTTTGAAGAAGCCTAAAGTAAGACAATTTTCTATTATACTGAGATCAGTCCTTCGTAACCCGCATATGTGGTTAGAAGTTTTCCATTTCTTCAATATTCATTTTAAAGAATTGGCAGAAGAGTAAGTACAATAGATTACAATAAAATATTTTTCTTTTCGATTTAGTCGATATAATCCGAATAAACTGGAAGACTGTGTATAATTAAACTGAATTAAATTATGTATAATTCAAATTAGAGATATATCTGTATATACAGTTTGTTTTCAAGAAATGGAAAATTCTGTTTTAACGATACTAAAAATAAGAAATTACATTTAAAAGATTAACTTATTATTGACTTTCGTATTTGAAAGAAAGTATATTAGACTTAAGTATGTAACGAAAGGAAAACAAAACCTGTTTTAATTACATGATGCTATATTTGGTACGGAATTAGTACAGACTGTAGAGAAAACTAAAAGGCTATGTGTCATTCATTAAAAACAATCGAAATTAATATGTAGAAATAAATAATTTAATAGTATGATGCAGTGTATTTATAATTAGTTTTGAAAAGAAATATTCCGATTTTCCACATTTTTAATTAGTCAAATGTAATAATTATATGTTTTGGACAATATTTACTTACATGCCTTTATAGCATGATGTACAGTACATTATCTGTTATTGTAGGAGTATATTAACATGAACAAATAATACATTATGATTTGAGTGTAGATCAGTATGTAAATACTACATTATCTGTCTGATAGTTTCAGTGTTACGGATGGTTCTAAAAAAATGCAGGATAGAGAAATAGGAATGATGTTTAGTCTGAACTATCGGAAAGAATTCAGAACAATCCAGATTGGTTTCAAATAAAATAAACCGAGAAAATTGTCCTTTTTGTTTTTGAAAATTTTTAATACTGCTGTCAATACTGATATACCGATGTTATTAAAAAACGGTAGAGGAGAAGCTGGTATTATGGAACCCCATTTTCATTATAGTGAATTGTAAACAAGGTATCATAACTACACACACACTTTTTGTGCGAGTAGTACTGGTAACTATTAAAATAAATGTTCCTAATTGGATTTTTATGACATCAGACAGCAATTAGGCAGGCTGACACAATACACTAAAAAACAACATAACATCCAAATTAAAGAAACAACTCAAAAACATTTTCAAGAAAATCAAAACACACACAAAACATGAACATCACAACACACACATTACAGAATACATCGATACACTAAAACAAAAACTTGCAGCCAAAGCACGTAGACTCAAACGATACAAAACATGTACATTACGAAAACAACAAAATAAATTATTCACAAACAATGAAAAACTTTTCTACAGACAAATCAGTACCAAAACAAACACTGATACACAGCACAGTGGCACACCAACAGAAGAAGAACTCACAACTTATTGGTCTTCTCTTTGGTCCAATGCTGTTACACACAATGCTGATGCAGGCTGGATCAAGGAGGAGAACAGAAACTTGCATAACATACCAAGTATGCCCTGTGCTGAAATAAACATACACGACATTCGCTACGCTGTTAACAGAACACACAACTGGAAGACACCTGGTGTAGACAACATTCACAATTTCTGGTACAAAAAGTTTACATCACTGCACCAGGAACTAGCTAAACATCTAACACACATCATCATCAATCCACAAGACATGCCAAAATTTCTTACTCGGGGCATTACCTACATGAAACCTAAAAACAACAAAACCACAGACCCCACACAATACAGACCAATTACATGTCTTCCAACACTCTACAAATTATTGACATCCTGTATCACAAACAAAATATACAAACATGTTGAAGAACACGACATTCTTACAGAACAACAAAAAGGTTGCCGTAGAAATCACAGGGGATGCAAAGAACAGTTACTCATAGATTCAGTCATTCTACGGCAAGCACACAAACAACACAGAAACATACACATGGCATATATAGACTACAGAAAAGCATTCGACAGTGTTCCACACAGTTGGCTGCTACATATTCTACACATGTACAAAATACATCCATCACTCATTGCATTCTTCGAAAACACTATGCAGCACTGGAGAACAACACTACATCTCAGGGTTAGTAACACTTCCATACAAACAAACGAAATATTCATTAGGCGAGGAATTTTTCAAGGAGATTCCTTGAGTCCTCTCTGGTTCTGCCTAGCCCTGAATCCATTATCCAACATGTTAAACAACACGCAATACGGCTACAATATCAGACACGAAAAAACAACACAGTTTACACTCTCACATCTCATGTACATGGACGACATAAAACTTTATGCATCCACACAAAAACAACTTCATCAACTCCTACAAATCACACATTCATACACTAAGGACATACAAATGGAGTTTGGCCTAGACAAATGCAAAAAACTTCACATAGAAAAAGGAATCCTGAAGAAAGAAGATTTTGCACTTGGAAATGGAGACGTTATTGAATCCATGGAAGAGGGCGAGTTCTACAAGTACTTAGGATTCCAACAGGCCAAACTAACAGAACATACACAAATAAAGCAACGATTAATTAAAGAATACCAAAGTAGGTTAAACGCTATACTTAGAACACAGTTAAATGCAAAACACACAGTTAAAGCAATAAACACATATGTCATCCCAGTACTCACATACTCTTTTGGAGTTATACATTGGACTCACACAGATCTCGAGCAACTCCAAAGGAAAACAAGAACAACACTTACTAAGCATAAACAACATCATCCTAAATCCGCCACAGAAAGATTAACCCTTCCACGTAAAGAAGGCGGACGTGGCCTGATTGACATAGTTAACCTTCACTACAAACAAATACAGTCACTGCGAGAGTTTTTCTACAAGAAACAAGAAACATCACAGTTACATAAAGCAGTAACTCTAGCAGACTCAAATAACACACCATTAAACTTACACTCACATCATACAGACATGACACAACACATAAAAAGCATAGACACCATCAAGCAATCGTGGGCTCGAAAGGCACTCCATGGCAGGCATCCTTATGACCTGGCCCAGGATTTTGTTGACAAAACTGCGTCAAACAGCTGGTTAGATCGGGGATGCCTCTTTGGGGAGACGGAAGGATTCATGATTGCCATACAGGATCAGGTCATAAATACTAAAAACTACAGAAAACACATACTCAAAGATACAACACTCACAAATGACACATGCAGAAAATGTCACATCATGCCAGAAACTATACAACACATCACTTCTGGTTGCAAGCTCTTGGCACAGACAGATTACTTACATAGACACAATCAAGTAGCAAATATAATACACCAAGAGCTTGCAAAGAAACACAAATTGGCAGACATCCACGAACCATACTACAAGTATATTCCACAGACAGTATTGGAAAATAACACGCACAAAATGTATTACGACAGAGCCATAATCACAGATAAAACAATTTACCACAACAGACCAGACATCACACTCATTGACAAACACAATAAAATCACATACATTATAGACATAGCCATTCCAAACACTCACAATGTACAAAACACATGCACTGAAAAAATTAGCAAGTACACAGAACTCGCCCAGGAAATAAGGCATCTGTGGAGGATGGATAGGGTGCTTATTGTACCTGTTGTTCTCTCCTGTACAGGTGTGATACCACACACGCTACACAAAAGCCTGGGAACATTACAATTGAGTAGAAATACATACATCACACTACAGAAGGCCACTATATTGAATACATGCCATATTGTTAGGAAATTCCTTAATACAGACACTGACACACACATTTAATTTTAGTTTTGTTTTGGTTGCTATGCCTTGACTCTGGTCCGGCATAGTACACAGCCACCGGTGTGTACCGAGTATAACCCACTAAACCCAACACATAATAATAAAGAAATGTACAAAGAAGAAGCTAATCATGTACAAAAATCATAAATATAATGCTCCTATAGTGTTAGGTATTTATTATTACTTTTTTCATTTTCCTTCTATTCTTTTATTTATCTACCACCATAGTTTCCAATTAGTGGTACGCGAAATTGCATGAAGGGATACGCGCGCGCAATCTAAAATCAGTCGGTTTAAAATTTAAATGCATGAGATGAAGCAATCAAAAAAATAATGGGTGGACCCTCAAAAATTCGGTAATTTACAACATGATATCGAATGCACAAATTCGTTTATTTATAACTAAAAATGTTCTTGAAATTTCATCAAAAAAATGCATTTGTGACAATACCTAAATGAAGTTCTTATGCAGGAAACAAAAAATGTACAATTAACACAGATTGTGTTAATTGTACAATTATCATTATTATCATGTCAGCGAAGCGGCAATAAAATATTTACTATCATTTTGCACAACATACCTCTGCGAGAGCGGATTTTCGGCCATGACAAAAATGAAAATAAACATCTTCACCGACTTCAACTCGAAGATGACTTGAGACTGAAGCTGACCCAAAAAGCAACCAGATTTTACAAAGCTGTGCAAACAAAATCGTGCACATTAGCTAAGCCCGCATTATATCGAATTTTCTCGTGGGAGTAAGATATTTTCTTTCAGTAAAATGTAGCCTATGTTCATCTCCAACATGTAAGCTATCTCTGTGTCAAATTTTATTAAAACCTGTTCAGCAATTTAGACGTGAAAGGGTAACAGACAGACAGATAAAATTACCTTCGAATTTATATTATTAGTATGGATTAATATGAATTTCTGCTATAAGGGGTACGCAAGTTTGAGCTCTTTCTTGAAGTGGTACGCAGGAAAAACTAATTCGAAACCACTGATCTATCACATACTTTTACAAAAGTTAGACGGGTTCCATATTAAAAGCACCAATGGGGTCCGTATTTCACGCATCGCCATCTTGAATTAACTTATGTCTGTCAAGACCAAACTTTAAAAAACGTGAACATCACATAGATTAATATGTACCCGTAAGTCTCTGGAACGGAATACGTGCACCAGTGAACCTACAACTACACGATTTATATTTTAGAAATAATTAAATTCACTTAGCATTCAAAACTTTCGAAATTCAAAAAACACAAATATGCTGATTCACTACGGACAACCGTTTAATTGAAGTGCTAGGCAGACATCCATAGCAAGGGGAAACTTGCTATGCATATATGCATAGCAAGTTTCCCCTTGCTATGCCTGCAGGGTTCCATAATACCACCTTCTCCCTATACTAAATAACTATACAGCGACGCTTCGTACTTCGAATTTACTCGTAATTTGTTCCAAGAGACTGTTCGAACTCTAAATCGTTCAAAGTCCGAATCAATTTTTCCCATTAGAAATAATAAAAAATAAATGAATCTGTTCTCAGATCCTAAACAATATCTATTTCGATAAAGTTAAATATCAAATTCACATAATTAGAGGTAAAAATAACATAATTAAATGCACTAAACAATAAATTAAAATATTTCAACAATAAATAAAATACGTAAATACCATATAATAAAATGAAAATTGCATTTAGGCCGCCTGTACTTTAGTGAAGAGTTGTGAAGTCCCATTTCTTAAGGTCGCTATGCAGCTGCTTGGTTTCTCATAAATAAAACTTTCGGAGATGATATCACTACTCAATTGCATCTCATTTATCTACACTAAGTGAAGTTTTCCATCTTCTCAATATAATGCGATCTCCTGGAGGTCAACGTCTTTAGCCATATTTGCTGCTTTCATTGTTTCTTTGTTCTTAAGAATAGAGCACATAATCGACATCGACATCTTAAAGATGGCCACTAGATCCGTCAAACGTGTATCGCTTTTACGCTTCACGCTTTCCCTTTTCACCTCACTTGTCGATTTACTACAATCTTCCTCTTACTTGTTAGTTGTTTCCGTACTTTTCTTGGTTGCCTTAGTAAATAGGTGGAGTTATATATATAATTAAATATACTAAAAATAAAGCGAAAACGCACTGAAAACACGAGCGTAACGCAAGAGATCCTTTCACGGCGAGAAAGAGCGACGACTTGTACTCACAACAGATGGTGTTTACGCAGCTAAATAGGATGTCCAACTAAATTCGTAAGTTCGACCATCGACTTCGCGGTCATCGTATCGACGTTGCTCTATGTCATACCTTCAAAGAAGGATAATTTTCATGGTTTATTTATTTAATACCAATCTGGATTGTTCTGAATTCTCCCCTATTGTTTAAACGTCGCTCTATGTCATACCTTTTCGTACGAAAACGTATGATGTATAGCAACGTCGATACTTTTCGCCTACCTTTCGTNAATAAGAGAATGATGAATTAATAAGCAACTTGCACCATCTAAATTGTTGATTTAAAAAATTATAAATGTTAATAATGACAGTGACATTTTTATCTCCCCGTTAACCATCAAACTTTAATTTCGATGGTTAAAGGTCGAGGAGGTGAGGTATACAAGAGATACAAGAATGCCATGTGTCTTATCTCGAGAGGGATTGGACTTAATAAAGATGTTTTTTGTAATTAGCATTTACAATATTTTTTATGAAACTCATCACTACTTTAAAAATTAAACCTTTCGCCATTTTATAATAATTAAAAATATAAAACGTTTTTTATAACAAAAATCTCTTAACAGATGGCCGGCGCCAAACACAGTTGTTTTTATTATTAATAAAATTATACTATAAAAGTTATTTTTTAACAGCCGGGAAGGTTACGCAAAACATTGCTGGATTTTCTATATTTCTTTTTAAGAATAAAATATTTATATAGAACATAAAAAGTTTAAATAATTTATTTTATTGCAGGTAATAGCGACCGGAAGACAGTACATGAAAGTATTAGGTAAAGAAAAAGCAAAACAATATCAGATTCTACTAGATATAGATGAACAAATGAATAAGAAAAACGAATGGATGAAGAATTCGGTTCATAAATGGTTGCAGAGTAAACAATGGAAAAAAGTCAGAAGAACGTGAGGATCGATATTTGAATTTACTGTTTTGCCAATATTGTCAAGAAGACATAATTCGGTCTTCCAAAGAGATTAAATATGATATCGTTGATATACAATAATGAAGAATATGATAATTCGCTGTAAAAAATAATCCGCATCCAAGATCTTGAGCATGAAGAAATGATTATTTAAATTGCCTCGTCAAAAACGAATTTTGTTGTCAATACAATATCTGCTATTTCAGTTATTTATATAAGATATTTTTCGATTAGACTTTTGCTCGTTGCGAATTTTGCTAAATTCCAAAAGAATTATATTGAAATCATGTACGTTTCATTCATTTCATTCACTTTCTTTTTATTATTTATTTGTACGTTGCATTCTAAGGGCACGTCCACAAATTCGCTGTTCGCCGAATGCCCAAAATTTCTTTTTGCCAAAGTATTTGCGAAGTGTTTGTCATCTGACGAACACACACTAACACATTTATGGTTATTTGCCGAGCATCGGTTCGTTACGGGAATGGCGAATGTTCATCCTGGATCTAAAAAATGGACAATTCTCAAAGAATAATTTGTGCCACTGCTTTTAGAGTTAAGAGTAGTTCATGCTTTTAATGAGGGGAAAAACAAAAGAAGAGAATAGTGGATGGTATCGCTTCATCAATGCAGAAAAATTTAAACGTAAAACTGAAAGGAATTTTTAAAAAATAGTATTGCTAGAAATAGCAGAAAAAATAAATATTTAAACTATAAATGAAATGGGAGAAATAAAGAAAATTAAAAATATAAGAGTAGATTTATTTTATAAAACATTAAAATAACGACAATAAAAAACGAGAAAATACACGGACATTCGTCACGTTGAGTAGCCCAAGATATAGCCAAAGATTGAAGCGCCACAGCACTGGCGAAAATTTAAATTTGTCGACTGGAATTCTTTCGGATGATTGACTTTCGGAAAATCGACGCTCTACTGTATTTCCAACGAACACTATAATTACGTGGTACGTCAAAACACCACAGTCGGCATAAGCTACAACGTGGGATTTAAGATGGCAAAGAAAATTTTTAATATATATTGAGAAAAAAAAGGCCACTGAGTATAGATTCTTGTTGAATACCACATAAAAGACCTTGGTTCACCAGATCTTTTTCATTTACTCCATTGTTTCCGGAGTAGATTTCGTAATTTTTTTAGATGACATTTCTATGAGAAGACATCAATTTTACGTGTTTTTATGTTTTTACAAAATTCTCAATTGCTGATGTTAAAACATTATAAGTAAGATTTACAAGCATTATGTAACAAACTGGTAGATTGTAGGAATAACCAATATAAAGAACAGGCCGGATGATGAGGGATGAGGACCGATATATCCGGTCAGACTACCCCCGAAAACTTCCTGGAGATTTTTCGACCCTTCCGGATTAACTCCCGGGTTCCCCAGAGCGGTAGGCTGCCACCTTGACTACTCGGCCATCCGGCTGTCGAACAATTATGAGAAGGATTATCAACAACAATGTGGTTGGTACATGGAAAAAATAAAAAGATAATATTATAAATATGTAAATAAATAAACTAGCCTATAAAAATGTTGAGAATTACAATTAATTAATAAGCAATTCGCATCATCCGAATTGTTGACGGATAAAAATGAAGCTTATAAAGGTGACAGGACAAGTCCTCTTATTGAGGAGATATCAATATGCAAAAAACTTCAAGATACGTTTGTCTTTACTGAAATATAGACAAACGATTGGGTTTGACAAGATTGAAAATAAGAGAATGATGAATTAATAAGCAACTTGCACCATCTAAATTGTTGATTTAAAAAATTATAAATGTTAATAATGACAGTGACATTTTTATCTCCCCGTTAACCATCAAACTTTAATTTCGATGGTTAAAGGTCGAGGAGGTGAGGTATACAAGAGATACAAGAATGCCATGTGTCTTATCTCGAGAGGGATTGGACTTAATAAAGATGTTTTTTGTAATTAGCATTTACAATATTTTTTATGAAACTCATCACTACTTTAAAAATTAAACCTTTCGCCATTTTATAATAATTAAAAATATAAAACGTTTTTTATAACAAAAATCTCTTAACAGATGGCCGGCGCCAAACACAGTTGTTTTTATTATTAATAAAATTATACTATAAAAGTTATTTTTTAACAGCCGGGAAGGTTACGCAAAACATTGCTGGATTTTCTATATTTCTTTTTAAGAATAAAATATTTATATAGAACATAAAAAGTTTAAATAATTTATTTTATTGCAGGTAATAGCGACCGGAAGACAGTACATGAAAGTATTAGGTAAAGAAAAAGCAAAACAATATCAGATTCTACTAGATATAGATGAACAAATGAATAAGAAAAACGAATGGATGAAGAATTCGGTTCATAAATGGTTGCAGAGTAAACAATGGAAAAAAGTCAGAAGAACGTGAGGATCGATATTTGAATTTACTGTTTTGCCAATATTGTCAAGAAGACATAATTCGGTCTTCCAAAGAGATTAAATATGATATCGTTGATATACAATAATGAAGAATATGATAATTCGCTGTAAAAAATAATCCGCATCCAAGATCTTGAGCATGAAGAAATGATTATTTAAATTGCCTCGTCAAAAACGAATTTTGTTGTCAATACAATATCTGCTATTTCAGTTATTTATATAAGATATTTTTCGATTAGACTTTTGCTCGTTGCGAATTTTGCTAAATTCCAAAAGAATTATATTGAAATCATGTACGTTTCATTCATTTCATTCACTTTCTTTTTATTATTTATTTGTACGTTGCATTCTAAGGGCACGTCCACAAATTCGCTGTTCGCCGAATGCCCAAAATTTCTTTTTGCCAAAGTATTTGCGAAGTGTTTGTCATCTGACGAACACACACTAACACATTTATGGTTATTTGCCGAGCATCGGTTCGTTACGGGAATGGCGAATGTTCATCCTGGATCTAAAAAATGGACAATTCTCAAAGAATAATTTGTGCCACTGCTTTTAGAGTTAAGAGTAGTTCATGCTTTTAATGAGGGGAAAAACAAAAGAAGAGAATAGTGGATGGTATCGCTTCATCAATGCAGAAAAATTTAAACGTAAAACTGAAAGGAATTTTTAAAAAATAGTATTGCTAGAAATAGCAGAAAAAATAAATATTTAAACTATAAATGAAATGGGAGAAATAAAGAAAATTAAAAATATAAGAGTAGATTTATTTTATAAAACATTAAAATAACGACAATAAAAAACGAGAAAATACACGGACATTCGTCACGAGTAAACATCAACTCTGCTCAGTATTGGGCGAATACCAAATACGTGGATGCGCCCTAATGGAATATTAATAACTTCATAAATCTTAAGATTATGTGAAAAATTACATCGTGTATTTTAATTGTGTAATGTATAAAATTATAATTGTCGTTACTTTTACTAATTTCCTAATTTATATCTTTTATATTAAATTAATTAAATAAAAGCTTTTAATTTATGCAAATATGTGAGCATTAAATTGAAGTAAAGATTTTAAAGGAGAATTAAAGTGTATAACTATTTGATAAGTATATATATATCTGTTTATTAATTTTATTTTCTTGTTCTGAAAGCGTAAGAAATTTTATCAGCTCTTGTACAGATTTCAAGCCAATGCCACCATAATACATATCTTTAGGTGTGTCAGGATATATAAGTGAAAAATGTATTTTAAATAGACTACAGTTACGGTTTATGGCAACTATTTTCTATTGTAAAGACCTATATAACACATACAAATACCAAAAATTTTCCAAAAAGTACATTTCGGGTTTATTTCTAATGGCTCATACTTTACAACAGTCATTGTATAAATCACCAGTCAGATAAATTACTGTGTTTTACAGTATATAAGACAAACCCCTATTTCAGTGCAGAATAATTTTATTTAGGAAATAAGTATTTAGTGTATTTAAGCCATTTAGCGTCTATTAAACGCGGCCACAAATTTTTTAATATTCTAATTAAGAAAAGTAAATCAGAATTTAGACTTTTATTTATTAATGAAAAAGAAGAGTTTAAAAGAACTTATTAACAGTAGAAAAATAGTTGCCATAAACCGTAACTGTAGTCTATTTAAAATACATTTTTCACTTACATCTCCTGCCTTCTTCGTATTTTGTATTTCTAACTAAATTTCGAAAACTTATCTCACGTTGTCGTTGATGAATATCCGATTTAATGGAACAACGGCAAAATAGAATTTATTTAATTTTATGTAAAGTAGTTCGTGTCTGAGACACGGACTACTTTACATAAAATGAAACTTATCATCCGACTGATCAAACTTTACTAATTAAGCTTTTGAAATTCTTAATTGATGTTCTTTATTATATTCTGATATTAGCAAGAACAATAAAAAATTAACAACGGTTAATTTGTTATAAACAACTTGTTAACGACATACAAGGCCGAAAGAAATAACAATTTGGCTTTTTATAGTCAACATCACGTAGAAAAATGAACAGTCTGAAGATAAAATCTGACTAGAAAAATTTATAAAATTTAAGGAAAATACGAATACAATTTTCATAATTATGCAGAAAAACACACACAGACTAATATATGTTATACATATTATAAGAGTGTGTATATGTGTATATGTATATATATATATGTGTGTGTGTATATATATACGTGAGATTTTTATAATTTTGTTTTTAAAAACAGTCGAGTCCATTTAACAGAGCACTGGATAAAGGAGCAGTTCTCTTAAAAGAGCATTCTCTGAGTTTCATTTTTTTTCCCATCAATTTTATTTTTTTATCTAATTTGAATTATTTTTCGATCAATACGATAAAATATTAAAAAATTAACAATTAAGTATTCTTATTCAATTCCGTAAAATATCGGATATCTCTTCCCATAAGTATAAACGTCATTTCGAGTTATTTCGTTCAAAATTTCACGAATAATAATGATAATATATATTTTTTTCATCTTTCTATTACTTAACACGATAATTATTTGGGTTACATAAATATTAATAAAAAGCAATTAACACCTACGCGTGCTTTATTCCGGTCATTCGGAAGCTTCCTTAATCTGTTTATCGTCTTTCGATGATTTATTTTATCTAGAATAAATTGTACAAATTCTGTTCGAAATATGTTTATAAGAAACACGTGGACGGAAATGAAATCGATACACGTGGTAAACAGTTTGAGCAACCCGAATTATGTTAACACTAAATAAATATTAAAAGACATCGTACATTATAATTTGTATACAACGTAATTAATAATTCCTTAAATCGATAAAAGTCTAATGTTGAAATATTTATAATTTTTAGTATAACATATTATTTATTTACTAATAAACAAAAATTTTAACTGACACAAGAAAATATTTATTCCATTTATTTACAACAATTTATTTCGATTTGTACTGTAGGCAAAATGATTCTGATTATCTACATAATATTTACGAAACGTTATTGTAAATATATTTATCTAATAGCAGGAAGGAAAATGGAGCAATGTGTTCAATGTATAACCATTTATTACACTAATATGATATCATCATATTTTATGTTATAGAGTAAGAACAAGATGAATGGAAAATTATAAAGGAAAAAAATCTATAATTACATAATACGTATTAGTTACTGAAAGACAAACAATTTAAAAAAATACTATATTAAAAAAAAATATATATTTTTTAATATAGTATTTTTTTAGTATTATATTTTTTTAATATTTAAATTAATAAAACAAGAAACAATGGCGAGCTTAAATACTGGAGACAAAAAAATAAAATATGCCAATTTAAACATTAAAATAAACGTTGTAAAAGGAAATTATTTTTAAAAAAAACATTAATTAGTGGAAAATTTTAATTTTTCTGAACTAATAACTGAACTGAAATAAATAGACTTTATAAAAACAGAATGTCAATAAGTTTATACTTATTTTTCTTAATGAAAGTTTATATCATCATCTGCATAATATTAAGCGTATATGAAACAAGATATCTTAAAAAGTTAGATACATTTTTGACATCTGTTATTGAATAATATATATTAAAAAAGATCTTTTAAAGAGTACATCTGTTCCTATATCTTATAAAAAAAAGTTTATTTAAGGTATTAATCTTCTGTAATAATTTTAGTCAAATTTTCCTATTATTTAAAATGCATTTATATCTATCTTAATTTAATATTTCGAGACGAAACATTAAACAATTGTTTACTTAAATTTTTATAATTTAATAAACATTCGAAGAAATTCCCGTGTTTTTAAGAAATTCTTTTATCATTCAATAACATTTGAGTCGAATACTATTTTTCTCTTTACTAACGATTACGAATATAAGTTTTAATTTGGAAATAACATTTTATGTTAGAAATTATTTAAATAATGCAATATCTTAAATATTTATAGTTACAATAATTCAAGGAGAAGGGAATTCTCTAAAATCTTGCTTTTTCGAAATCATAAATAAATAAGCATATAATAAAGTTAAAGTCAAATAGTAAATTTTCAGATATCTCTAATATAATAGACCTAATGCAGCAGTTTCCAGTGTTTTAATTAATTGTACATAACTTAAATCTAACGATCATATTTACAGTTTTGGTATATTTTACTTTTTTAACTCCATCGAAAATAGAAACTACTTGTGTTTGCTTTTTGATCTCTAATAAAATTCCAAAAAGCAAAGACTAAACCTTACTTGTTACATATTTAACTATAATATATAAGAAAACATTTGCCTTGGTCATTTAAATTATCAACATAAAACATATTTAACACTAATTAACCACTTAAAAAAAGGTCTGTTAAGAAAATAGACTCTGACGGGGTCGAGAGTAGAACCGCGCCGAGTTTATCCTTGAAGCTACTGATAGAAGTAATTAGTTTAGAATCAACATCTCCCTGCATTTGTCGGAGTCCGTGTTTACACTTAGCCATTCATAGAACAATGGATAAATTAGAAATCGAAGGAGACAAAAAGTCTCCTTTGTTGCAATGGGAATCGATACTTTTGAAAAATTGGAAATGGATATCTCTAGTGTGTATTATAATCGCAGGGGTCACAATTCTCGTCATTCTGGTATTAGCCATATATTTTTGTGTGTTAATTTTTACACCGAAGGAACCGAGGGGCATTTTCCTGCCGAAAACCATCATTCCACACCACTACCGATTGGAAATTCAACCGCATTTGGGACCCGACAATTTTAAGTTCAATGGAAGTGTAAATATCAATTTTGCTTGCATAGAAAGTACAGACACGGTTATCTTTCATTCCAAAGGCTTATCTCTAAGTTTGGACCGGATTAAAATTCGAAGCGAAATTGGAAACGATTTAAAAATATTAAGAATGGATTATGATGATGAAATCGACTTTGTAATTTTGACTTTATTAGAAAACTTGTCCTTAGGAAGTTACAGTTTGTTTATAGAATTCGAGGGTGTATTACAAGAAGAACTGCATGGATTTTATTATTATTCCTACGACGATAATGACGATAACATCACCGAATAGTAAGTGTTTTATTTTATTTTACATTATTTACTTTTAATAAGTCTACAGTTAATTTTTTAATAGTAAATCTAAGATTTAAATAATAACTTTTATATGAATTAAGGGAAAATTTCTCAGAGATATTAAATCCTATGTGAAGCTGTAATATGTAGCACTTTAATACCAGTATAGAGAAAATGAAAATATAATGTTTGAAATAATTAAAATACGAATAAATTTGATAATTGAATTTGATGTAATTCTACATTTTGAATATTTTTATTACCAAACAAATACCTTCTTTGAAAAATTTTGAAAACTCCGAACTCAGATAATAAGTAACTGATATAACTTCATCTAAAAATATATCTGGAGATGACCAGACTTAAATAAATTCTTGTTAGTTTGACGGCATTTTATTGCGTATGGCGAGCACAAAGGAATAAAAAAAATGACGTAACAATAAAAACATGGAATCTGGTTAACATGGTAGGAGATTTTTATGAAATAACTGAACAAAATTCAGAAACACTTTTCTTCGTGCGGTTTTAATTATTTGTTTATTCTCAATAATTAATATTAAAACAATTTAATATTTTAGAATATTTTCAATCAAGTATTTTCAGTATATATGAACTCCATAAACCATAAAAAAAAGAAAAAACAAAGGAAACATTATTTAATAACTTTAAAAGTTTACAGTATTTAATTTACACTACTTTCTACAAAAATTGATGGAAAAATATTTTTTATGAGTTTACAAAATATTAAAAAACTAGTTGTCTTTTTGAGGGTTTGGGAATTGGTGAAGTTGGGTTGGGAAAGAATAATAAACAGAATGAGAAATAGCTCGGGCTGAAGTTAACATGAAATCAGCATTACGGTGTTTAGGACTACATAGTATTTTTTCTAGGATGTTAAAAAATATTCATGCCAAACTTGGCGAGCATACGTTGAACAACAAAGAACCGTTTGCTTATCTGAATATGATAAAGGGCTACATAAAGCATACAATAACTGAAATCAGTTTTTGTAAATAAATACCAACTTTACCTAGCGTCTATCTTTGACCTTTGTTCATTGTTAAGCCGAATGCCAAGATGATAAGAAATTGAAGACATTTAATTCTAAAAGGAACATTGTTATTGCTTGGAATTAATGGTATTCAATGAAATGTGCGAATGATTCCGCGCTGTTCATCTGTCAAGATTTTGACGCTAATTATATTGTTAAACATTTCTCATATACAGTGGTACCTCAGGTTACGAATGCCCCAGCATACGAAATTTTCAGGATACGACATGAAATTCGAACATATTTTTGCTCCACAATACGAACAAAAACTCACCATACGACGTTACATTAATTCGCATTTTTTATTTGTTTTTCTTACTACAGTTATTTTTTTAAATGTATTACTTGGCTTTAATTTGAATATGTTTTTCGCGTTGGAACGAATTATTTGGTTTTACATGTAGTCGTATGGGAAAAGATGATCCACCTTACGACATTTTCATGATACGATCTCAGTTTCGGAACGGATTAATTTCGTATCCTGAGGTACCACTGTAACTAATCTTGTTCCATTAACCACCTTTTTTTAGTATCACAGTTTCTGATGACCATGAATACAGCTTTGATCTTTAATGTTAAGTTATGTGGTGGAAGTCCATTCATCTCAACCATGTACAGAAATTCTATTGGGTATCACGAAAATATGTTCTAGGTATTATCGAGTAGTTAAGGTTTTCTATGCGGAATGGTCCTCTTGAGAACGAATAGAATACAACTTTAATTTTACATTATGGCAGCAGTCACTAAAATCAAAGTTGTTTCTACTATGGGCTTTTTCGTATATAAAATGTAAAGCAAACAACTTAGGCATCATATCAGAGTGGTCCAAGATCGAATAAGGTGGTTAAAAAAAAGGCTAATTGTAATGTAATTATTATGTAGAGTATAAGATAAATAGTTTACTCTGAGGTAAAATTACAAGAGAATCACATGAATCACATGAGGAGAATAATTCGAAAAAATAAAAAGCATGCAGAAGATCAAGTTGTTTATAATAGTCAAAATAATGGTCAACAATATTTAACAACATAAACATTGTTATAAACCGTTAACACTTTCCAGACTAGGGATAAACCGTTGCCTATGCATATGCAGACTGGAGGTTTTGTCTACTTTGTCTATTAAAAATTTACAAAAAACCAATAATATTTATGTCATGATATTTCGAGATTTGTTACTTTGTACTTTTATTACATGAAACAATTATGTACTAATAAATCCAATTATTTGTTGACGAATAAATATACTTTCTTCCCTAACATCTTAAAAATATTCAATGAAATCATTTCAATGTATTTTTAAATGGGATGTTAATGGAGAAAACTCATATGAGAAACTTAAGAATTATCATTGCTATATTTTCACACAGTAAGTTTAAAACATTTTTCTAATAACAAGTGTGATAGCAAAATTAATAATTTATAAAATTTCCGATTTATGAATTTTGAAACTCACAATTAGAAAAAATTTTCTATAGCAACAATAGTTCATTTATATTCTAAAAAACCTATATAATACTTAACAGAATTCTATTAAGTTAATGGTTGTCTCTTTAATCCGAAAATATTTCTCTCGGTAGACTATCTTACAGCAAGAATTAAAAATACAATAAAAGAGTTTATTGACCTGACTTGCTGTAAGATAGTTTACCGAGAGAAATATTTTCGGATTAAAGAGACAACCATTCACTGAACGAATATACAGCTATAATTAATAAACTCAGAATTCTATTAACTAAAACAAAATAATGAAAGCGTTAGCAATATGGAATATAAGTTCTATAACTATCGTGAAAATGTCGTACTCAGGATAACAAAGTGATACGAACTGAAACAATGCGAGTTTTCAAAAAATAAATAAATAAAATTTTATCGAAAGGGCGAACACTCATTTAATATTGGGGAAAAATCTCGGTGTTATAATAACATTATTGTTCTAATAATGTATAGTTACAAAAAAGTTAAAGCTATTCTTCAAATCGGTTTTAACAAATTACACAAAGAGATTTATCGCAGTGATAAATTTGCGAATTATTTCGAAAGATTGACGAACAATTATTCCCTATCAGTTTCCATAAAAATCTAATGAAACTGTTTAAATTTTAATATTTTACAAAATTTCTATAGTTTGTTATTTGTTTATATCATCTTTTTTTTTTAATTTTATCAAATAAGAAGATAAAGTCAAATTTTGGAAAAATATTTCAGTACGATTTTTCGGTTTAAAATTATGACAACTTCTTAATTATTATTAAAACAAATTACTTTGCCAAAACTTAATTTTGCATAATTTAGATGCTTGAAAAATTTCAATGTATAAAATAATTGTCTATTTTTATAAAAATATTTCAAATAATTTTAAACGAACGTTTTGTGTCGTTGTTATTATTATTATTATTATTATTTTCAGTGCAGCATTAACCCAGTTTGAAGCACTTCACGCTCGAGAAGCCTTTCCTTGTTTCGACGAACCCTCACTGAAAGCTACGTTCGATATAACGATAGTCAGATGGTGGAATATGACTGCCCTCTCTAATATGCCTATTATTAGATCGGAAATGAGGTATTTAGTATATCTGTTGTCTGTTTGCTTATTTAAAAATTAATGTAAACATTGCTAGTTATTATTATACTATATAATATTATTATAAAAATTATTAAATATTAGATTAATAGTAAATGAAATAATTCCTATTATGTCATTAGCTTTATTCATTTATTATTATAGCTAATAAACACCCTCAAGTATGACAAACTAACTTCACTAAAATTTCAGTTTCTTAAATTTCAAACTAAATTAACAAAATAGAATTAACACGTTATTTCATTTAATTCGATTTAATCTTTAAAATTTGAAGCATTAAAACCATTTTTGGTTAATAACCTGTGAAAGACGTCATAAAACATTATTTGCTGATATGTAGATCTTTAGAACACATTTCAGAAGTTGGATCAAGCATTAAACAGAATTTTGGAAATATGAAAGTGTCAAAAAGCAATAAAGCATTTAAAGCATTCAACAGAATATTTATAGATCAAAAAACATTCTAAAGCATTTCTAAAGCATTCTAAAGTTCATGAGTTTCGTGCTGGGCTCAGTACGAAACTCATGAACTCGTTAACTAAAACTTTTTTCCTCTAATGTATGGACAATTTAAAGTATATTGAATAAAGTATATTGAAATAGTCTAAGAGCTACTGGCAGCAAAAAGTTTTCTGTGTCTAAAATTACTGCTTACATGGCCAGCAACCGTCTGGCTATCCCGTTTAAGAAAAACCATGTAGCAGTTAAGCCTAAATCATTGTTGCCCAATAAACTGAGTGTCTTCATCCACACAACTTGCAATATTTTCCGAAAAACTAGTTCCAGCAAGTATTAAGTCACTTTCTATAAAGCGTTTATAAAAAACTAAGAGAAACTCTATATTCCTGATTCATTAGCCTTCTAGAGAAACTCAAGCAGGTATATGCAATTGCTCAGTAAATTGGCACTGAAAACACTATCGTTTCCTGCTTCCAGTGCAAAAGAATTTTAAAATAAGGTTTTTTTTTTTTACTTT
This sequence comes from Centruroides sculpturatus, assembly GCF_000671375.1. Taxonomy (NCBI): domain Eukaryota; kingdom Metazoa; phylum Arthropoda; class Arachnida; order Scorpiones; family Buthidae; genus Centruroides; species Centruroides sculpturatus. The sequence continues at coordinate 136,344 of NW_019384623.1, read as the reverse complement.
TAACAGAAGTTTTCTGCCTGGAAGATTTAATATGACAGACGAAAACTTAATTATTCATCATGTTCAGTTAGCTTTTAACGGACCAGCAGAGGCGAAATATTGACTAACATACTTTATTGTTAATAAATGTTTAATTAAAATAGTATTATTTTTCAAGTATTTAGAATATTTGTTTATTCTTGCTAAGAAAAGGCATTTTAAAGCATAATTGGCAAGTTACAAAAGCGTTTTTTAACACACTAAAAGCATTTTTTGAGTCCTCACTTATCATTATCAATTGTTATAGAGTAAACCGGTTAGGGGAGATCCTTCTACTTTGGGACACTTTTCTTTAAACCTTCATAATTTAAGTTCAAATTGATCTTTAGCTATGACTATTGAATATTTCTATTACTAATTGATAACATCACTATATATGGTGCAACACGTGACCCTATGCTATTTTATTTATGAGAAAATGTCAAATAATTACTTACAGATATTTGTCCCGGGATACAATTATGGATAGTACTTCGAGACACGAACCAATCCTAACGTTTTTGTAAATCTTAACTTCCGTCAGATAAAAAAAAAAAGATAGTTTATCCAAGTCTTCTCCTTTATAACAATATTAGCTCTATCAGTTAACAAAAATGTTTCATATGCTGGAAATGCCTGTAAGTATAAAGCTTAAACGTTCTGTAGAAGGCATTTAAATGATTGAAAACCAAAGATAATCTCATTTTTGTATTAAGAAAAACAATAGTCATTACGAATATAGGTCACAAACATTACTACTTACTAATTTTTCTTTTTAGAATTAATACCGCATTTCTGACAGTAATTTTCAAAAAAGGTGCAATTTTCATTCACCCATAATCGACAGGTAACGCATTGAATCCAGTCTTCTGTGCTCGAAGTAGGAAAATAATTTTCACGGCACCCCACACAATTATTTTCCTCTTGAACTTCACACGAAGTTTCATCCTCAGAGCTACTGACTTCAAAACTCTTCTTAAAAACTCGCTTTTTAACAGTTTTAGCATTTTTATTCACTTCATTCTTTTTCATCGCGGCCAACAGAAACATAATAACAGAAGTAAACAAAATAATATTAAATAAATAGTTGAGAAAAGCAATGCCTTGTATCTTGGGAATGTCCCAAGGTACAATTTTCTCTTGTTTATAATAAAGTATGGTTATAATTTTTGTATTACAGAAATCCAATGTTATTTATTAAAATAAGTGGTTGCGAATGTAGTTATCAACTAACTGTACCTTAATTAAATTATTCACCTCAAAATATTTCGATTAAAACCAAGATCCAAATGGATTGCAAAAGAACGATTAAAAATCACACAACATGTCACAGCAGTGAAACGAGCCAAAATGGCCGACTTTACGTCATGCATTTTGAATGTTGTAATGAAATAGCTACTAGATATCGCTACTTACTACTTCTCAATGTATTATTTTTCAAATGACGAGCTTGTCCCGAAGTACAAGGATCTCTCCTATATAGTAAACCAGCAGGTTAGACGGTAAACATGTGTATTTACTGAATGGTAGCAGCGACGTACAGATACATTGTGTTACTTGAAAGTCATGGTTACTGTGTAAAAATAGAAACATTATTATAAAAATAGGTCACTTATTCTCACAGCAATATTTCTATAATAGAATCAAATCTGCAAATCAAATGTTCCTGTTCTTGACTTGCAAAATTTTTTTTATTTTGCAAGTCATGAATTTTTACACAACTTGCTGTAGCCTCGAAAATCAGCAGAACACTTAATTTCTTTTATATAGCACTTTAAAAGCTTGAATAATGAGTCTAACCTGTAATCGGTAAAAGATAAGAGCAGCCCTGGTAGCGATGTTCACCATCTATCCCATAAAAATGATGCAGATGGTAAACGAAAATACGGTATAGTTGGTAAACTACATGAATAGATGTTGATATATTTTTTCTTAAACAAAATAAGTAACAAGCAATATTGTCTATTGTTATGTCATTGTCGTATACATAGAAACAAATTAATGCAACGTTTTGATAATTTATTTATTTGTTGTAAAAACGCTAATTAAATATAATTGCTGTAAATTAGATTTCTCGGAAAAGACTATAATTGTTCTATTTGATAAAATTCAAGGACAAATATGTTTAAACGATATTACTTCTCACAAATTTCATTCAGTGTATTAAGTCAAATAGTACTTCAATTTTTAAAGTAAGCCTATTTTAAATTAAAACACAAGATTAAAGCTTGATATCGCACCAGAAATACAAATACTAAATTAGGTTTAAGATTTTATTTTTTCAACAATATTTAAATCAATGTAGTTTCTACAAAATCTGATCCAAATAATATATATTATTGATTCACAATATTTACTATAAAATAAATAAATTATATTCATTTTTGCATTAACCTCCATCAGTCGAGGTGTGACTCGGCGCTCACTTGAGAGAGGATAAAACAAAATTCTCAAAATCTATCACCAACTACATTTTATGCTTAACTTGCTACTGACATCTAAATGTATCTCACGTCAGTAGAACATTCAATGTTATTTGGCAGCTCGAGAAATTCTAATGTGAGTGTTGCGCTTACCTGTAGACCCATAAAGGGTAAATACAGGTAACCTCCGTATAACACGGGAGTTACATTCCAAAAAATTGCCGTGCTATGCGAATCCGTGTTATACGAAACAAAGAACTAGTGCGAAAAGGGGGGTTAGGTCCCAAAAATTAAAAAACATGCTGTTAAATCCTTCTTTAAATCGGATTTATTATTCATTTTTTCTTATGGGTAAAATACTTATTTATTATTTAAGTAAATGTTTTACCAGAGCATTATTCATTCTATCTGATGATCTCAGCATGAGCATCATCAACTGGTAACAGTTTTTGGGTGCGTTCGTTAATAGCGGTCGCTCTGCGTCTGCACTACAACAGGAGTGCGCTGTTGTTTGTAGGCATTTAAGAACGACAGTGAAAGAAAGATGGCGGCGCCCGCACTATCGATAGTATCGTGATGGGGGAATCTATAATTCTAAAATATAAGCTTTTAGAGACAAAAGAAGGGTCCTAATTGTAAAATTTAACTATTAAATGGATTATTTGTTGAAAGAGCATTCAAAGTAGCCACGAAAAAAATTAGAATGCTCGCGCGGAGGTATAAAAGAACGCACCCGTTATTATATTTCATGTTGTACAAGGGTTTTACCCAATTCCCGAACTGTGTTAGAGTGAGCCCGTGCTATAAAAGCACCATGTTATACGAGGATGTTCCCAATTCTCGAACCGTGTTAGAGTGAATCCGTGCTATAGAAGTGCCGTGTTATACGGGTGATACCTGTATTTAAAAGTTAATCTGCTTTCGAGTAAACCTAAATTAAATTTTATTTATTATTGATTAGGGGAAACGAATGGATGGCTGATGTCTTCAAAAGATCTATGAAAATGTCGACTTATTTGGTAGCATTTGTAATCGGGAACTTTACGAAAAATGGAGATGGAAGGGTAAGTTTATATACAGGTAATGCTCAGTTGACATGTTCTTTTTAAATTAAAAGTAGACATGTTCTTTAAAAGTGGTGTGTTAAGCAAACTCTCATAAACCGGCTTTTAGTTTCTATAACCACATTATAACAAAAAAGAAGCGCCTAGTACAAAAAATTGTCAGTAATAAAGCACGTTTGAAACGAAATGAAAACGAGAAAATACCGAAGCTACCTATTTCATCAGTTTTAATTTTTATTATTGAATGATAATAACTTTTATGTTTTTACTCTTTACGATCTGTGAGCACCAAGAGGGCCATTTCATCAAACCCATTACTGTATGAGTTTGGCTGCCACTATAGTATGGACGGATGACGAGGGATGATGTCCGAAATATTCGAGACAGACCATTTCCGAAAAACTCTTGGGGTTTTTCGACCGGTCCGCATTCGTTTCCAGGCCCCTCAGAACGTTCTGATAATATACAAGCAGATAAAACGCGATCTATCGAGTAAGAGTTTTTACTTTTGCTATTAAATAAACAAGCTTCTTAACATGAAAGTAAATACTTTACGTCGACATTACTTAATAGCAAAAATAAAAATCCTTACTCGATAGATCGCATTTTATCTGTTGCTGTTGAAATGACAGAAAAAGCTCTTGGGAGAAAGAGTGGGAAAGAAATTCGTAAAATTCCTTTATCGAATGATATTGTTTGCAAAAGAATTTATGAAATCAGTAATGACCAATTTCAGCAGCTTATTTGGGTTTAGGAACAGCCTAGCGTCTGCAATCCAATTGGATGAAACAACTGATTTTTTAATACGACACAGTTGTTACTTTACGTAAGATTTGTTTATGAAGAAAGTTTATTCTTTTTGTTGCCCTTTGGTATAGCACACAACAGAGGAAGACGTAACTTATATTCTAAAATAAATGAGTTTTTAAAAATGTAGGTTTGAAATAGAAAAATTGCTTTGGAATCTATACAGATGGTGCTCGAGCAATGATGGTCGAAAATGCTGTATTTTTAACAAAAGTTAAAGCTGTTGGCAAAAACGTATCACTTTCATTCACTGCATGATCCTTTGGGAGGTAATCGTAGCTAAAAAATATTACTCGATTTAGATATATATATCACCGGATAAGTTCAGATCAATTATGACTTTTGAGATGAATTTTTTAAAGTTATAACGATGATCTCAAAGTTGAAGATTCATAAGTTGAAAAAATAGAGAAGTGATGCATAAAAAAGAAAGAATGAGAAAAGTTGCAACGACTAAACGAAAGATTAAAAAAGAAGCCACTCCACAAGCGATGAATTCTGTATGGAAAATTTTGTGTTCAGTTCGTCTGACGTTTGTCTGAGAACGTAATGAAGTGACTGAAGTAAAAGCAAAGATTTTGGTTCTTGCAAAAAAGGCTGGCTACGAGAAATTTGATGCGGATTACATCGATGAATTTTTGAAATCCCATGATAATGAATTCACTTTAGGTAAACTCGAACACAAACGTAGGATCTCTGATTAAGATTATGAAGAAGAAAAGTGAAAGAAAACTATGGACACTGCTAAGATAAAATAAATTAGAAACAATGCAGACAAGAAAGCATCCCCTAATTTTATCACTTTAAAAATGCTGTCACATAAGCTTTGGCACGCTTAAGATGATGTACGAACAGCCGTTCGTACATCATCTTAAGCGGATGGCCGAGCGGTTAAGATATCAGACTATTAATTTGGGTGCCTGGGAACAAATCTGGAGGATCGAAAACATCCAGTAACTTTTCGGAGGTGATCTGTTTCGGATACGTTGGGACCCAATCCATTGTGAGCCTGGCCAAAATTATAATGGCTGGATTAAAGGTTATCTTAGTTACCACAGGGAAAAGGAGTAAAAAAAAATGATGAGCGAACGTCAACTACGAGAAAGCAAACGAAGTTCCATGTTAAATTCCTTTAACTCAGATATATTTTCAGTTCTACGGATATATCAAAGCTTTAAAGCTTTCAATATCAGGAATTCTTAGTGTGAAAGTATTAAGAAAAATAAAATTATCATCAATCGAGCACATCCGAAGATAGATCATTTTACTCTACATACTTTCTAGAGAATGGCTCCTTCGCCCTCCTTTATCAACTACTACCAATCATATTATACAATTTTCTTACATTCTTTTGTTAATACAAGAAAATCCTTCACTATATTATATCTTATGTTCAAATTTTATTTATTTACTTTCAGATTGCTGTTTATTACTAATGTAAACTTCTTTTGATTGTTCGCAATTCCTATATTTTTCTATCTGTAAAAACTGTTTGGATATCATTGTTAAGATGGAATGTTATCCCGTTGAAATCAATGGAATTTGCTTATTCGTTTAACGACTTTTCAAGTTTCGCGACAGTTTTCAGGAACTAGTTAAAGTCGTTATGCAAAGGATAGCTGTATTTATAAAAATAAATTTGTAAATGTTATAGCAAGTAAAAATATATTTACTAATTTTTCATCAAGAATAAATGTAGACATTGACATAAATATCACTTTTTATTTTGAATTATGTTTCAGATAACAATCTGGGCCTCTCCCAGTACAATTGGGAGAACGGATTACGCTTTGGAAATATCAAACGTAATATTAACATTTTTCGAACGTTTATTTCATATGCCTTACGCCGCTCCAAAATTAGGTAAGGATTGTTTAAATTAAAATAGTGGTTAAATTTGATTAAAAGTACCTAAATTAATACTGATTAATAAAATAATAATTAGTAGTGATGTAACAAATATTCGGTTACTATTCGGTATTCGGCCTATTCGGCCTATTTTTCGCTATTCGGCCGAATACCGAATATTTAATCACTATTCGGCCGAATACCGAATATTTAATCACTATTCGGCCGAATACCGAATACCTTAAAACAGGAGTAAGAAATAACAAAAACACAGTCAATTAATCATTTTGGTATTTAGATTTAATATAAATATTATCGGGTTAGTGTTGTTTGTTTATATTTATTTATAACTTATAACATTCACAAAATAAAAAAAAATAATATTAGTCACATGTATTTACAATTTATAATTACAAATATCAGCACACGTACACACCTATTCGTTCGAGAATCGTCACACACATCTGAGGGTCTGACCCTGTCTATTCTTTTTAAGCGCTCGTCTTTGCTCTTTCCTTTCTGTTTCCTCTATCTCTCTAGTCCACGTATGCCTATGCATACATCATAATACGCGCTCACGATACCTTCGATTCGTCACTTTTCCGTCGTTGGTTTTCCATTTTATAATTACGTGACTCATAGCCTGGTGATAACGTAGAAAAGAGACAGATAGGACGTCGGTATATGTCACAGTTATGATTTCACAGATTCGAGACAGCTTGATAGCCCGAACGGCCCCAGGCTTTCGCCCGTGCACGCTAAGTGACTTTCATTACAAGCATTTAGCTTTCCGAAGTCTATGACAACAATTGTTTGGCATTGACGGCCGCGAATTTCGTGCCAATAAGCTGCCTCGACTTGTTCGATTATGTTATCAACTCAATTTCATATTTATTTTCACATTTTCACTTCGCGGTCCTTCTCTGTTCTTTTTCCGTTATTTACATGTGTAGGTCATTTCATTGTTATTCACATTTGATATCGTCATTTATCACATACTGCATGACGCTCTTGTCTGAACTGTCAAGAATTAACGCGATTGGCGAAGCGTAGTGACAGTGGGCCAATGGAGAGCAGGTCCTGGCTATGATGCGGTTTGCGTGCCAATTTTCGTACGTGCGTTAATCAAGCCGAATAGTTTGGCCGAATATTCGGCTATTCGGCTACGCTCCTGGCCGGATATACTATTTGTTACAGCACTAATAATTAGTCAATGCCAAAGTTATTCTAGCACCTACTAATCGAATAATTGAAAGATAGTTATATAATATAAACATGTAAAAATTATAAAAGTTTAATAATTAAAATGAAGTTTTGGAACCTTATATATAAAGTTAAAAAATAGTATATGAGATTAGTTAAATTATTTTTATTCTAATTTATAAGTTTAAACGATTAATATTTATATAAATAGTGTGTTGTATATTGCTTTTTTCTGCCAGTTTACTTCTATTGAACCTGCAAATTAATACCGGTAAAAGGATTCAAGAATTACCTTATTTTAAAATAAATATTATTACCTTATTTTTATTTCGTTGTGTCGCTAATTTGTTTAAAAATTATTATTAAAATTATATATGTATATAATTTTAATAATTTAATATTAATAATTAATATAGTCAATGGCATGCTCCGTTGATACAGATGTCAATTAATAACAAAACAATAATATAATATATGTTTTGTTATTAATTGACATCTGTATAATAATAATATTTAAACAAAATATTAAGTTTTCGCCATATTTTTTATTTTTAATAATTTTTTGTTCTGACATTTATTCTGTCAATACAAAATAAAATAGTGGGAAATAATCGTAAAAATAATTCATAAAGTCTCGTTGTTAGTAATTCTTTTTGCTATTCTGGAAAAAGTTACAATCGTTTATTAATAAATGAGAAAATGGCCTAAATACGATCAAACGCCATGTACTAGCAAAAAAGTGGTATATTACAAATTTTACATCATACTGGCATGACCATTCTATCTATAGATTATGATCTATAGATAACATGGTCATGTCACTATAATGTAAAATCTGTAATATGCCACTTTCTACCAGTACTGTACATCTGGCCCTAACAAAAATAATTAAGCAGTCATAGATCATTCCAGCAGTAGTGAGAACGACTTTATGAACAAACTAGCAGATACCGCCACGCGTTGCTGTGACTCAAAATGTATCTATTATAAATGTATAACACTTCTCCCGTGGGGGAGGGGGGAATTTTTCGAAAAATCCCTTCTTAGTGTACATTCTCTCGACGTACCCTATTAAAACGCAATCAAAAACACAAAAAATCGCATCTAAACTAATATAATAGAAGCCAAGTTCTTCATGGTAAGCCTTAATCCTGTCTCTCTCCCCCGCGGGGGAATATCGAAAAATCCCTTTGTAGTGTATATGATGTTGAAGTACCCTAGTAAAACGCAATCAAAAACGCAAAAAACCGCATCTAAAATAGTATAAATAGAAGCAGAGTTCTTTATGGTAAGCCTTAATCCTGTCCATCTCCCCACAGTGGGAGAAATTTGGACACGTATATTATATAAAAACACGTGCGTATTCGAATGCAGCGTTGTGTGAAAATTTCAAAGGAATCGGTAGGAACAAACGAACATTACATTTTTATTTATATAGATAGATAGATGATGATCTGCTTTAGTTCATTTTCACATAGAAGCATAATGCCTCACAGAAAAGCAAACTTAGGTCGTCGTACTCGTAGCGCCATCTGTTGGACATAAAAGCCTTACCCTAGATGATCTTTTAATTTATATGAATGTTTACCGGAATAATATACAGCCTATGTCCACTCTGAAGTTCCATTCTAAATATTGGTGAAAGAATTTTTTAGATCGGATTAGTAGAGATTATTCGCTACATACAAACTTACAAACATTACCTCTTTATAATATTAGTATAGATATACCGAATTTACGAACTATCTAGTTCAATTGTTGTATAAATAATTGTTTCATATGATTAGTGTGATAAATGCTTAGGTTTATTATATGCTCTTGCTTACATACAAAAATTAATTATTTCAATTTTGTACATAGACTACATTTTCACAACTTTTGTACTTTTTATTAGCTGTTATCCGAATCAAATTATCTTTTATTAAATTGAGTTTAATACAAAATTCAAATCGTTAATAGCAATTGTATTTTAGATATGGTATTAGCTAAAAGTTTCCAAGTCAGTGGAATGGAAAATTGGGGATTAATTATATACGCTGAATACGCAATTCTCTTTGAAGAAGAAAAAGACGATTATGATAAAAAAGACAGTATCATGAGGCTCGTAGCACACGAAATTGCTCATCAGGTAAATAAAAAAATTGAAATAGGTAATTTTTTCCATTTTGTATTGCAATTATTTTATAAATATTTTATAGGATAACTATAAAATTTTTAATTTATATTATTAAAGTAGACAATATTCTTAAAACGATTATAAAAATAAAAGAGTAAATAAATGTTTCTATTAATTTTAAACAGTGGTTTGGAAATCTTGTGACGATGAAATGGTGGGACGATATATGGTTAAACGAAGGATTGACAAATTACATGGAATATGTGGCCTACGAATCCATTTATCCCGAATGGAATAAGGTAAAATAACTGTTATTTGATTTGGATATTAGAAAAATTACTAGACATTACAATGGACAATATTAAATTGCATCTGATAAAATAAAACAATTTCTAATTATAAATACGTTAATCAAAATTAGTTTGTTAATATACAAACCTGGAGAATGAAGGGCAATGACTCAAGAAGTGATGGATTGTAGGCATTAAAATAAACATTGCAACAAATTAAAAACAAAAAATTACGCGCATAAAAATTTTCTACGTGTTAATTTCTTTGTTTCACTTTCTGAAACGTCATATGTTACCTGCTTGAATATATTTTGACGTGTCGTTTTATAAACCTTCTCAAATATTACCAAAATTCGATGGTGTTTCTGTGAATTTTCGAATATAGTCTACTTTTTAACAATGGCCGGATGGACAAGACGATTAAGGTGACTGCCTACAACTATGGAAACCCGAAATCAAATCCGGACGATTTCAAAAATTCCAAAGATGTTTTCGTGAAGTGGTTTGTCGCAGATATCCCTCTCTCAAAAAGAGTAAAAAAAAAAAAAACACCATCTGCAGCTCTGCTTTTTCTGAAAGTATGTGAAATGTCTAAATGATTTACAATAATTACAAATAACCTCCTGAGAACTTATACCAAGTAACCTCGCTTGAAGAGTCCATAGTGCCCACTAGTGTCTGAGACTACTGAACGTTGGTCATTGATCAGGAGTTTGCAAACTCGTGCGTTTATAGAAAGCGCTCCCGGAAGTGAAGCGACTCCCCTTGGCGGGTCGCCCGAGTGAAGCGTTCCGTTTTTCCATTAATCTAATTTAATTTCGATCAATAATTTAATGGAAAATTGTGATTTCATTATAAAATCTTTCCATTCATAATCATGATGAATTTGCTCGTATCTTTGATCTTTTCTTCAATCTGGAAATTTACTAGTGGCGTGGATGCGCCGCTTCCCTTGTATTTTCTAAAAAATAAATACNAAATTACAGTTCCGCGGTTCTCGAGAGAGAGTTTACAGAAATTGCGCGTGGCGATAAATAATTTGAGTTTTAGTGAGTTGCTAGTAGGTCTTGACAACGAAGTTAGTCCAGTTAGGCAATCAAGTATTTTGGGTCGATGTTAATCCAGAGAATAGGCATTTAAATAAGTCTGATTGTCCATTGAAAAGCACAACGCACACGGAAAAAGATACGGAACTTAAGACTGATCTCTTCGAGGACGGGGCGACGACTCCGTCACTCTGTTCTGTTTTAATGTTGAAATCGAGATATTAGGTTGAAAGGTGATGAGAAAGCGTCGTTATTAGGCCTGAGAACTTAACAGATGTTTTTCTCCCAGGTGTAAAACTTGATGTTATTTATCAAGTTTATAGTTACGATGTGACATTATGAACAAATGATGTAAACGCGCGGAAAGTCTGGATTCGGATCCTCACACTATTGTATATTCGAATATTAATGGAAGCGCTGTATCGTCAGCATCCAAAAAGCCAGATTCGTGCATGCGCTTCTAAACCCAACCGATAAGTATTTATGATAGTTCTTATAGTTGACGGGAGTTTTAAAAAATCCACATTTTTATAAAGCCCAACTCTACCTTCAAAATTAAGTTCTTGCCATTTTATAATACAGTCGACCCCCTATAACACGGGTTCCTATAGTTCGGATTCCTATATGACGGCGAAAAAATTGCGACGGTATCCGTACAAACATGGCAAAAAAACTCCTATAATTCGGTAAAACGTTATCGGGCAGCCGAACTACTTTCCGCCGTCCAGAACCACGCTACGGAGAGTTTAGGCGGGTAAATTGAGTTTACTATCGTCTGTACAGTATTATATATAAATTATATATAAATTAGGTACTGTACATATAATTATATATTAATTATATATAAATTAGGTACTGTGTATATAATTATATATTAACTTAATTTATTGTAACTTTATTATAATTATATATATACTTTCCGTCGTCCAGCGCCACGCTACGGAGAGTTTAGGCGAGTAAGTTGTTTACTATCGTCTGTACAGTATGTAAATTAGGTACCGTAAGTCTAATACAGCACTAATTTTATACATTTCTTGTGAAAGAAACATTTCTTATTCAACGGCCATAAAAATTATTTATATTAATGATGTCTCCAAAGTTCAACGAAGTTTTCGCAGAAAAATAACTTATCAGAAATCGCGGCCGCCGTTTGGTGCGCTGCTCCGCGACGAAAACAAGCTTAAGCAATGGCGACGTCGAACGGTGCACACTCGGTAAGTAATCCTACAATTTTTTGTTTATAGCATAGTTTATACGGATTTTTCCCAAAAAATATACGTATTTTGGAAATGTTGAGTCGAATTAGTCTAGGAATCGATTAATTTTATGGAAGAAAACCTTTCAAACAGCCGTAGTCTGTAAACTTCACACGTGTCGGGCTGTGATTGGCAAGGTCTCCTAAAACATCAATTTCATAAAATACGGAACGTATCTACCGTGTTATGGGGGATCGACTGTAATTAAAAATATAAAAGTTTTTAAAATAAAATATCGTAACTGACTGCGATACCGAATGTTACCGGAAAAGTTAAGCAACTGGTTGCTGGATTTTTTATTATAGATATATGTATCTATTAGTCTTTATTTTGTGTTTCATGGCAGAGTTATGTATATCTCGATAAACATATGCTTACCTTCAAACAAAAAATTTTAAAAAATATCAGGATCTAATTTTATAAAGTGATCATCAAGTGAGTCTCGAATCTCACAATGTATTTATTTTTTGAGAGCAGAATTGAATAAATGTAAGGGAAAGTCGTCCAAAACGGGAACGCTATATATTTTGGCTCATCAAAAATAGTCATCAATGATAAAAATGTAGCACACCATTTTTCCTTTAGGGAATGAAGGAATTTTATTATCGAAGTAAATTATTAATAGTATCAATAATCGTTAATATCGTATTGTTACTTTTTCGTCATTTATCAATGAACTTGCATTTTGCTCATTTCAATTATTTTTTGTTACAAACTACGAAATTTTGAAACTAGTTAAAAAATATTTTTTCTATAATCGAAATAATAATCTCATTTTAATATTTTTCAGATAGACACCGCAATTTACAGTAATTTTTATGCTTTTAACATTTTCGACAATTCCGTAGCCAAAAAAGTGGAATCGAGAAAAGATTTAGTGAACATGGATTCAGTATTCGATGATACTACGTATGAAAAGGTGAGAATCTTTATAGTAATGAACAATTGAGCCCTTGAGCAGAAAAACGTACCGAAAGAAATGGCGGAATTAAGTTTTATGCAAAAACACACTCATTAAGTAAGGCACATCTGTTTGCATCATTTGAAAACATAATCTGTATTCAAAGTTTTTAAGATGCGAGTTTAAATATTGTTACATGGAAGAAAGTTGTATCAACTGATAATTGCAGTATTTCCAACTAAATTATTGTAGGAACAAAAACAAAATTAGAATTGCGATAAAAATGTGCAACAGTCTGAAAATTATTTTCGTTATATGGTTTTAAATGTCCCCAGTGATCACTGTGTGTAAGAATCATGATGTTATGCAAAAGTGGATGACTTTTAGATTGTTTTAAAAGAACACACTGAGTTGTACAGTGCGTTGCACGCTGAGAAAGAAACCTATTTAGGCAGTTCTTATTACTGTACAAAGTTTCGAAATTAAAAGCTAATGTTTGTGTTTACAGTAAAATATTGTTTCCTTTACTTTTGAAATAAAATAAATAATACCTAAAGGAGAGATACGACGTTTTACCAGTAATATTCTCATTTTCCAAAAAACCTCGCTTTTATAAAATTTCCGATCGAAGCATATTAAAACATTTCGGGCAGTTTATCTTAATGTATGCTATAAAAGTAAAAATAAGAAAAGATTCATAGAAAAACCAAATTTATTTTTAAATTTTCCCCATGCTTTTCGCTGTAAGTAATACTCGCAGATACAACATTTTTCCATGACGGCAAACATTATTTCCCTCATAACTCAAGAACGACTGTTTCTTTCTAAACCATTTTATGGTAAAATCACTCTGACGTTATACTTATAACTCAGTGTTTGTTTGGTATTGATGTATGTTAAGTAAGTGGGAATCAGTTTTTTACTATTTTTCCAAAACTGCAGAGTTGCAGATAAAACGTTTTCCAGGACAAGGGCTCAATTATAAATTAATTAAATGACTTTAATGATATGATGATTTATAAATAGTAAAGTATAATAGATTTTGAATTATTAAAAATCATATTTAAAAAAACCATTAATAGGAATATTAAAAAATAAGTCATGGTTTTCTTAAAAGAATATTGATTTAAACGATGTTCAACTACTGAAAAAAGAAAGTAGCCTTTTAGTTTTGATATTATTAGATCAATAGTCATATATAAACGTATAGATCAAAATCCTTTATAGATATATAGGATTTTGACAGTTCTAGCGATTTCCAAATATTGCTTTGTATATATATCTTATATATATAGAGTGTTTATTTAAACATCTATCTAGAACCAAAAAGAGCTATTCAACATTGCGTTAATGTATGCATGTGGTGCATGATTGTTATAGCCATAAAATAATCAAAAATCAATTTAAAATGATTTAGCAAATCATAAAAGTAAGTTTTGAACGTAAAAAAGATAAAAAACGTTACACAAAAAGATACAAAAAAGCAAGCTTTACTTTGTTACAGAACATATTCGTATATATGACGTGTATATATTCGTNATATATTTTAAATTCTATTTTCGATATTAAATTGAATTCACAAAAATATAATTAAATATTTAAAATAGTTCTTAAATAAATGTACAGTACAGTATATATTGAAATGCTGAATAACGCGGAATCAAAATTGTCATATGAAAGAGAGCAATGTAAATAGAGTATGCTTGTAAGAACCACATCGTATGCCGAGTACGCCGCTATACACTGCGCTCAAGCTGCAACCCGTCGATAAGACATTTTTCATGCCTTTTAAATTTTCGTTTGCTTTAGCCAGTGCAGTATGGATGAAACGAAATCCTGGTGCTAGGATTACTGATTATGACATTACTCACTGCACTTGTAGATTTCTCTAAGCAGCTAGGATCAAAATAGCCCGAAAAGGATTTAAGTGACAGGAATTTATCCTTTTAATCCTGACATTTTTTTAAATTTACAGTTTTTACCAGCGTTGATGACCGATATTGAACACGAACCCAGTCACAGAGGAGACTGTAACACGAGATTAAGTAACTTGTAACAACTTTCAGATAATTTCGCGTCCCGGGCAGATTCTGTATGTAACGCTTTAACTTTTTATAGTTATGTACTTTCTAATCGTAAGTAGTTATTTTGACATCATCACAATGCCGAGCTGCAATTTTAATCAGTTTTTAATTTAACAATAAAAATTCGTCTACTTTCAGATCGAAAATTCGTATATAGTTAATCGGGGCCTCCTGCCCCTCAGCTTTCCGTATCTCGTCTTGAATTTTATCTAACATCGTTATCGATATCAAGGAATGACAGACAACAGACAGAAACAGTGGGAATATATAGGTCTACAAGTTTTTCAAATTGCAGCCCAACAAGGCTAAAGAATTTAATTTCTCACTCAATAGTGTCGATTGCAAATATGTTTTGATAAGTTTAAATTGCTAAAACTTCTTTCAGCTGTTAATACCGTTAAAGAGATTGTCGGTAGATTTCTCAATGTCACCTACGTATGCGGACCTATATTTTGAAAATTGCTTGTTTTTAAAAACTGTAGAGTTTCTAACGGAAAATTGATGTTTTCCGAATATAAACTGTTTGTATATTTAATTTTTTTGAAGAGTTCATTCCTGTCAATATCACTACTATTTTCATCATTAAGAATTGAATGCAAATTCATGTACTGTACGAGTAAGATTTTCGTAATTAACAACAAGATAATATTTCAGCCAAATACATTTTCTAATTCATTGGATTGCGTACTTTAGAAAAAAAATAAACAAATGTTGGAAAAAAGCAAAAAAAAAAAAAACCGTAACGACGATGTTTTCAGCCTTTTGTTTTACTAACTAGTCGACGCCTAGTCGCCACGATTCATTTATAGAACTCGATATATATTGCTCACGGAAAAGTTTTTCATAAATAATTACTCGTAAATAATTTCTCGCATTGGCAAGAGTTGTGTTCCCGTGAATTAGTGGAAGAGGTTTACTAAAACGTATTAAAATTTCAGTGAAATGGATATAACCATTAAATTTTAAGCCATTATATAATTATTAAATATATAAACTTTTTATTACATTAGTAATAAAAAGTGCATATAACGCATTAACTTATAACAGCACATCATTATAAAAACATGTTAACTTTAGGTGACCAGGTTTTATTTCAATCACTTTATTCTTTATGTTTAAAGTTAGTAATAAAAATAAAATTATTTAACTTCATGCAATGACTGTGATACTGTAGTATTTAATTGTTAGACAAAAACTTTTTCACTATTTTCAAATACTGTATATGTTAGATATCAAATATAAACATCCAAACCCGATAGTTATATATTAAAGCCAAATGTTTGCCGAATTATATCGAGCTATGTAATTTCACGCCTAACGCCTGCCTCTAGTGCCAAATTACTTAGCATTTAATAGAGTCACGTGATATAACGTCATCGCTCCGCCCAACAAAACAATCGTCCGCCATANAGATTAAGTTTATAATATAAAATATGTATTTGCTAATTTTTTGGTTTTTATCATATTTTAAATATACAAAATTATGAAAAATAAGGTGTTTACCTCACAACTAATTTTTGAATAGTTTGGAATTAATTTTTTATAAAAATGTTTCGAGCACGTAGGCAAAACCTCCATAAAATGCTTCTAATACATAAGAATGGAGCACTGAAAACACGAACTAAAAACCTTTTTTTTTGCATATTGCTTATGGCATCTCTCGAGAAACGTCCATAAATCATAATATTTTCATCAGATATCTGAGAAACACCCGATATTTATTATTCCATAGAATACAAACGGTGTTACATATAGATACGCCGCTCCGTCACAATAAGACCCAGGTTTATGTGTAAAGGCGTATGTAACTCATTTTGGCCAAATGTTGAGAGAAGCCTTTAGGTGTTTTTACTGACGATATATTGGCATCAATATCGTATAATATCTCAGATGACGTGATGATTAAGGAACGAAATTTAGCAAGGTAACTTATGTATAAGGGGCATTGATGCAATTAAATTTTAGCGGTTGAAGGTCAAGCCAAGTTGGGGATAGAGGGGGTCGTACGTCGTATCTCGTATGAGATCCAAATTAATGAAAATTTTACTCGTTATTGGCGATTAAAGTATTTTATAAAACTCGTCTCTACTCTCAAAATTAAACTTTTTATATTATTATAAAATGGCAAAAGTTAATTTTGAGACGAAATGTCATAACAGATAGCGCCACAGATATTTTTAATTTTTACCAGTATAATATACTGGCACAAAATTAGATATCTTAGTATTTTTTCTAGAAAAGTTGTTCAACTCGTTGCTGGATTTTTTCTGTAATAATCGTCTATCGAGCGATTGTATTTCAATTATGATTTATGAGCGATTATTGGAGTTTAAAACATATAGACGTAAGAAGAAGAAAAATATTATTTTAAAAGAGACAAAAAATGAGTTAAATCGAAATATTGTGACAAATACATAAAAATAATTTGAATTAAGTACTTGAATTACCTTACTAACTTAACTCCATATATTTCGAAAATTCCCAATATCACTAATATCAAAGTCAGTAATATAAGCCAGTATTCATTTATTCAACTTTAATATTGGAAAATATCGTATCAATAGTCGAATTATAATATCTAATACCGCTAATATACCGGTATTTAGATACCGGATCTACAATAAAAATGCGATGGGCGATTATTACAAGAAAAATATTTACAAGGATATTACTTCAGGAAACAGGGATCATCTTTGAAAATAAGTATCCAAAAAAGTTGAGAAATCGACGGCTGAGAATTATAACCTCTTATTTCCACTTTTTCAAATCTTTTATGAGGCGAGTAAGTTTGATATATTGTAAAATTGTTATTTATTATAACTCAACATTGCAAATTTGTATATATTATTCTCCGTGCATGCTATTTTAATATTTTCAGGCTGTTGTGTATAATTTTTATATTACCGCAGAGAAATATGCATATTGATTTGTAGCTAAAATAAAATGCCTCTACTTGTTTTTAAACTAACGTTTGTATTTGGACATACGACAAACGCGTGCCAGGAATAGTGAAGAAATTCAACAATTGTAAGTTTTTACACACGAAATAAAAATTACAAGTTTTTATTCCGCTCTACACAGTGGAATGTTTTATCTTATTTTCTAGTTTATAAATCTCCCAAACCGCTAGTTTGGCATTTTTATTCTATTGAATACAATGTTCTTATCTCTGACACCGATTAAATAAGCCTAGTTCAGTTTCAGTAAAATTTCAGAAGTTTTATAAAAATTTACATCATCAGCAGCTATAAACTTCGACGTGGGACTTAACGTTTTTTATCTTATCCATTCATTAAAAATAGGTTCGCTACAATGGCAATTGATTTTACCTCTGAAAACTCACCCACTAAATCTGACTGTCGGACCGAATTTTCGAGTGCTGTTGCATTAGAGACTTATTCTGGGACTTCATGATCTGATTCTTGTGACGCTCTTTGTCTATCGCTTACTCTTTTCTGTTCTGTTTTCTCTAGCGAGTTTTGTTTTGTGAGTTTACTTAAAACATTTTCGTTTTTACAAGAATAATGCTATTGTCAGAAGCTGATTGTATATATATCTGCATCAATAGCTACGTCTGTTTCATCTGCTTCACCTATAAAAATAACTAAGAACGATTCACGAAAATTATTACTGTTATACGGCAATAATGAATGAACTTTTTAAATATGTTTCTTAGATTCCTTCCGGACAAGTAATTCGAATATCACTGACTATCTTAAGAGTTTCTAAAATGTTATCTTTCTGTAAAAAAAGTGTATAGTTTTTGTTCCATGTTTACATTTCCAGAAAAGGAACGATTGCTTACCTTTATACAGATAGCATTGTCTGATAATACAGTATTGATAAATAAATGCGGTGCTTTCACTATGCACTGACAAGTGAGACTAACAAAGATGTACTGTACTATTAAACTATGTGTCTTCTCTATTATAATATTGTATCTTTCCGGTAAACAAAATCTTCCCCCTCAAAATTATGTAAAAGATTATTCACAAAACCTATTTATTTCATTACATTAAGATGGCGAATACAAAATGAACCACATAGATACAACATCACTGAAGAAAATCACAGAAATCCACAATTACAACGGCAACATTAGGACAGGTGCATGGTAACCACATGTGTTTCCATTAAAAGAGAGGTCAGACACATGATGAAATTTGCCAGTTCAATCGGCTAGTGGCCATACAACAAATTAACACGAAAGAAATTGGGGTTTTAGAGATATGATAATATTGAACAACCATTTACACCTTTTGTATTAACTTCATTGTTATTTTGACTATGCGGGTACTTGGTACGGTTGCTAGCGAAATTTCAGTTAAATAATTCATTTTCCGCTAAAGTGTAGATACGACAATATAATTCTCAGCAATCAAAATACAGATATATGAGTTTATGCATACAATTTGGAGTTTATTAGGCATTGGGAGACGCCACATCAAAGCAAATCTGGACTCCATAAAGTTTTATTGCTGGATTCGACTCTTATTCCAATCTGTCATAATTAACAAAATATGCATCATGATAAAATAATCACCAACAAAAGTTGTTTGACTACAAGAGGCCACAAAATGAATAATTAGTTTCATCGTAGATGGCGCTAGAATCTGTTAAAATGGGATCAACTTTATTTTCTTAAATGAAGAAATCTGTTTTTATTGCATATTCTAATTCTACATAAAAAATGAACAAAGTTTTATTAAAAGCATTTTTTCGAAAGATGCACTAATCAAAAATTATGAACGTTTGAAATTTTATGCAACTATCCCATGATGCATAAATTTTCAGTGAATGACTTCACGGAAATTTTTCAATATCTGGATTACAGAAAAAAAAATGGAAGAAAAATGCTTAAAATTTATTAGGAGACTATTATTATCTGGTAAAATAAATATTAATGTCTTCTCTTTATCATATTCTTGATGGCTTTAACATTCTGTCTCACTAGTTTCGACATATTGAAACGAGAATCTGTAATATGAACGAAGTCAGTTCAGATGAAAAAGATTTTCGACTTTTTTGATCTGAACTGAAAAATCTACGCTGTAAATTTAGTTATACTTTATGTATGTTTATTTGTTGTTTAGGTGACATTTCTTATTTATTTTATTTTCTCACTCCATCGAACAGGACAGATGTAGTTTTTGTGTGAAAAATTTTATCAACTATCCAAATTAAATAATGACATAAATTATAACATTAGTCGCAATGACAAGATGAATGAAATCATTAAGTCTATATGTGAAAAATCATTGATGTTTACAGTAGGTAGCTTTGAAAAATATACACGAAATTATGACAAACATTTAAATGTGTAGAAATTGAAATAAATTCTCCGAAGTTTGAAAAATAATACTAAATAACTGTGTTGCATTATCAATATTTATTTTCTTCTCGATCTAAACATAAATTGAATTCTTTGAATCTCTCGAATCTTTGAAGCTCGAGAGATTGCAAATAAAGTTGCTTTATTGTTGTTGGTTGTGAAGGTCCCCGAAACAGTCAAGCTTCAGGGCACCAAAAATATAAATGCGCCATTGTGCTTGAGTGCGTAGGTGTTTCATTGTAATATAGTGTTTCCAACTACAACAAGGTTACGGAAACGGTCTCTCAAAGAAATCAGAACAGTTATTCAATATTTATTGACCAAGTAAATTCCATGTGCTAAAGCTTAAAAGATGTCTTTAGAAAATTCTGGACTTCTTAGCCGAAACGTTATTCTCCTCCATGACGGCGCCAGACCTCATATAGTATATTGTATACATCAGACTTGGATTTGTTAGAAATCTTACGATGGGATGTTTTCATTACTTCCATAAAACCAGATGTTTCCTTCTCATTTTCCTGTTTTCATGTTTGCAAGAATATATATGCGGACGCGAGTTTCGCTACTAATAAAAAATAGCTGTTGTCACTGGGTGTCTGCAATAATAGGGTCAGGAATATTTTGAGAACCGAATGAACAAGCACCTTACAGACTGTGATAAATGCATGGGCAACCTAAGTTATTTTGTTAAGAAATATCATAATGCTTGCATATAAATCCTATATTTTGCAATAAAAAATATTTGTCTGTGTTACTAGTTTTGTAAAATTAGTTTTTGTAATTAATCCATGTATTATCGTTTCAGAAGTTTATGGCCAATTCCTATATATTACACAGCGGGAGATAATACAGATTGGAATCGTCACATAAAGATGTGGATGAAATCAAAAAATAGTAAGATTACTTTATAAAACAATAAAATTGTATTTCATAAATTTTTGAATATNTATTAGTTAATTGTAAAAGACCATGATTAGACTTCACTCCAGAAATAAGTTAAAGTACTAAAATTAATTTCATATTATTGTATTTTCCCATTAAAAATATTTGAAAAACAACAATACAGACACTTCCTTTGTATCGCTAAGGTCAGACAAAATTGTTTTTTAATAAGTCCTCAGAAAAATAAATAACCTAAGCATCTTTCTATCTTTTAGAAAGATGCTTAGCAGCACGCATCCCGTTGGAAAAACCCTATTACAAATAGAGTCTTTCCAACGGGATCCCGGCTGTTTTTTAACCGAGAAATATCCCGGGAAATTCTTCTCATCTCGGAAATCCCGCAAATTTCTTTAAAAATTCACTTTTTCTTATTTTGTGTTAAAGTTGAGGAAATTTTGCAAATAGAAAGTATAATTAATTCAAAGAATATTTTTGTTGTAAGCAGTTTCCAACAAACTTTAATAAAATTTTTCTACTTGCAAAAATTTCTACGTAATTCAAAAGTAATTTTTTATACATATTTTACACAGCGTTATTAATATTATTAGAGTAATACCCTGAACTTACGCGATAGGTGGGACCAGTGGCATACCGTGGGTGTCAGCCGCCCGGGGCGGAGAAAAATTTCGCTCTCCTTATTTAGGTATTTCAATTTAAAAGACCAAAATTCAGTTTTGTCACAGAACAAGCAATGAAAAATTCGGTGGTAGTGCAGCGACCTGTTTAAAATAGTTCTACTGGATATTAGTCGTGTATATGAACGCGAATTAATCGTACAAGTAAAAAAAAAGGTCAACAGGCTTCGCAGGAGCTATTCGGATGAAAAAGTTACTAGTTCACCCGGCGAGCCGATTCCCGGACTGTCCGGACGTTAGCACTATCGTAGGCGCGATGCAAGTATAGATTAGGATGTTTCAAATGTTTACAAGATATTATTATTTATTGTGAAATTTTGCCGCCCCCTAAAAAGTGCCGCCTCTGCCGCTCCCACTACGGTACGCCACTGGGTGGGACCGAGCGATAACCGCGTAAGTCGAATTCGCGTAAGTCGGGGTATAATTTCGCAATTTGTGTAAAATCCAAGTCGGATGTATGTAAGCTAATAAATGTTCTCGTTAATCTTATCTCGTCTTTTGATTCGTTTACGGTTACAAGAAATCACACGTAGTGTCTCTCAAGTCTCCGTAGATATAACAAACATAAAAATAAATAATACAAAATAAATTGTAGCTATGTGTCGATTCCGCGCGACACGTCCGAACATGTGAGCTGAACAATAGTGTGGGGGAGTGAGTAATCGAGAGTTGCGTGGCACTCAAATAAAAGATGAATCGACGAGATTTGAAAATCGCGTAACTCCGGGTTCGCGTAAGTCGAGGTATTACTGTATTTTTAAGATTGCAGAACGTATTAAGTTACTTTAAAATGAAAAATTATTATATCATTCGNATATAGATAATATTAGCTTATATTATGTATAATATTATATTGCATTTGTAGGCATTTTTGTTCATGAAATACAGCTAAAAAGGTAAAAAAAAGAAAAAAAAGCTTTGTTCTTTGTGTCGGGAACTAATTCATTTTATATTTTTTCTTACGGAAAAATTTGTTTCGGTTTAGAACAAATTTTCGAACAACTTTCAGGAAGAAATTAAGTTCGAAGTCCGAGGTTTAACTATATCCGTTTCTCGCTACAGAATTTCGAAAAAAACGAAACGAAAATAATTAATAATTTGATTTTTGCTTGCTTTCCTCGCATGTCATCTAAACAAGCTTGATTGTATAATTGAATAATTCAATGAACGGGACTAAAGATGTTCAGTCTCGAGTGAAAGATATTTTTAAGGTGTTCCAAATTACTTTTGGTGATTGAATTTAGTCCGAGACTATAATTATTGGATTTCTATCAACGAATCCCAGAAAATTGGCATATGTTTATCTTTATGCAATAAATTATATAATTTAATATTTGCATGAAATAATCATAAAATTCACGTTTCGCATGTGTGACAAAAAGTTGGATTAAATTTCAGCTCTTTTAAAATATTTTATTATTTTATATATTTATTAAATATAAAATAGTAGAAATATCAAAGAAAATAGAAGACTTGTGATATAATTTAAACAATTGTCTTTTATGTACTGTACATTTGTAAAAATCGTTATCATATAAGCTAAAGAAAGCTAGGCAAAAGGTATTAAATATGTTAATTTTATATTGTTTTACGAAAACAAAAATACAGATATTCCTCGTATTACGCGATTAATTAATTCGAAAATGCCGTAGCTTAAAGTAAAATTGCATAACGTAATGACTTACACATCGGTTAAATAGCTATTTTTAATTCTTAGAACGAATTTTTATCTAAAGTTTATGAGGAAATCTATTTTTTCTGATTACTCCAAATTCTGAGATCGCACATAACGAGGGATGACTATTTTACTCTATACTAAAATATAGACTAAAATTTTGCCAAAATACAATTTTACTTTTTATTAATTTCATTTTGATTAGTCTAGATTTAGGGACAAATAATTAAATGATCTTCAAAATATTTTAAACTTTAAGATAAGAAAATAGATTCAAACAGGAATATAATTAAATAAGAAACAACGTAAATTAGTATTTATTTCTTACATAATGATTTTCTCTTTCAGCTACAATAAGGAACATCGTGGAAAATGACCAATGGCTTTACGTGGACGGAACTAGTCTGAGTTACTCTTTAATTAATTACGATCACCAAAACTGGAAATTGTTGGCTGAACAATTGCTAAAAAACCATCAGGTATAAAATAAATTTTATTTTTAAATATTTGTAACAACGAGAATAAACGGCTTAACTGATTTTTATTTTTATTTTCAGGTGTTCCCATACACTCAACGCTTCAAACTTTTATCGGATGCATCTGCTTTACATATGTAAGAAACATTCGAATATATTTTAAATTCTATTTTCGATATTAAATTGAATTCACAAAAATATAATTAAATATTTAAAATAGTTCTTAAATAAATGTACAGTACAGTATATANTATTCATCGTGATATTTTATCAAGAGCCGTTCGTAATGACTTAATTTTGCTTTTAGGAAAGGTACGTATCTTCATCATGTGAGACTTTCCATTACTCATAACATAACTGCGTTAATATAAAGAAGAATGTAATTTTATATTTAGTCACATTTTAAGTTTAATGGTATTTATAAATACCATTAAATTTTTTTTTTTTGTCAGTATGGTTTTGTGTTGCGCAGGTCTCTAACAACCTATTATTAAGATTAAATTAATTAGCCTAATACATGTGGCTATAATAAATTGAAGGACTTATCACATCTGGACATGACTGGAGCAAAGTAGACTAAATTTTTACAAAAGTTAGCCTTTAATTAACCACAATCAAATTTTTAGTAGAATGCATTTTGGGCACAAGAATTCATCAGCCTACATTTGTTAGAGACATACGCATCATCACGAAACCATAGTGACAAAAGAAAAAAATGTAATGGTATTTATAAATACAACTTAAAATGTGACTAAATATAAAATTACATTCTTCTTTATATTAACGCAGTTATGTTATGAGTAATGGAAAGTCTCACATGATGAAGATACGTACCNGATGCTTAGCAGCACGCATCCCGTTGGAAAAACCCTATTACAAATAGAGTCTTTCCAACGGGATCCCGGCTGTTTTTTAACCGAGAAATATCCCGGGAAATTCTTCTCATCTCGGAAATCCCGCAAATTTCTTTAAAAATTCACTTTTTCTTATTTTGTGTTAAAGTTGAGGAAATTTTGCAAATAGAAAGTATAATTAATTCAAAGAATATTTTTGTTGTAAGCAGTTTCCAACAAACTTTAATAAAATTTTTCTACTTGCAAAAATTTCTACGTAATTCAAAAGTAATTTTTTATACATATTTTACACAGCGTTATTAATATTATTAGAGTAATACCCTGAACTTACGCGATAGGTGGGACCAGTGGCATACCGTGGGTGTCAGCCGCCCGGGGCGGAGAAAAATTTCGCTCTCCTTATTTAGGTATTTCAATTTAAAAGACCAAAATTCAGTTTTGTCACAGAACAAGCAATGAAAAATTCGGTGGTAGTGCAGCGACCTGTTTAAAATAGTTCTACTGGATATTAGTCGTGTATATGAACGCGAATTAATCGTACAAGTAAAAAAAAAGGTCAACAGGCTTCGCAGGAGCTATTCGGATGAAAAAGTTACTAGTTCACCCGGCGAGCCGATTCCCGGACTGTCCGGACGTTAGCACTATCGTAGGCGCGATGCAAGTATAGATTAGGATGTTTCAAATGTTTACAAGATATTATTATTTATTGTGAAATTTTGCCGCCCCATAAAAAGTGCCGCCTCTGCCGCCCCCACTACGGTACGCCACTGGGTGGGACCGAGCGATAACCGCGTAAGTCGAATTCGCGTAAGTCGGGGTATAATTTCGCAATTTGTGTAAAATCCAAGTCGGATGTATGTAAGCTAATAAATGTTCTCGTTAATCTTATCTCGTCTTTTGATTCGTTTACGGTTACAAGAAATCACACGTAGTGTCTCTCAAGTCTCCGTAGATATAACAAACATAAAAATAAATAATACAAAATAAATTGTAGCTATGTGTCGATTCCGCGCGACACGTCCGAACATGTGAGCTGAACAATAGTGTGGGGGAGTGAGTAATCGAGAGTTGCGTGGCACTCAAATAAAAGATGAATCGACGAGATTTGAAAATCGCGTAACTCCGGGTTCGCGTAAGTCGAGGTATTACTGTATTTTTAAGATTGCAGAACGTATTAAGTTACTTTAAAATGAAAAATTATTATATCATTCGATTTTAATATTTATTTTATCTTAAAAATAATTAATTATATCCCGAGATTTCTCAGAATTCCGGGAAACCGTTCACTTTTTTCCCGGAATCCCGGGACAAGCAAAATACCGTGAAATGAGAAACCCTAATTTGTAAGGTATCGAATACAAACCCAAGTTTTGTAAAATGAAATATATTAAAATTTATAAAAATTTTTAATCGAAAAAATAAATTTACAATTAGTTATTTTTCAGCAGCATTAACAAATAACATATTTATTATGTTTATTCTTCTGTCTTGACAGAAACAAATAAATCTGTATAAGTAAAGACTAATTTTTCCTCTCTCAGAATAAAATTTAAAAAATAGAAGGAAAATAGTTAATTTTTTAAGTTATGAAATTAGTAATTTAGTTAATTTACATTAACTTTTGATAGCAAATAAGTTAATTTACTCATTAGTTACACTTTGTAAATTATAATTTATGATTTCGGTATTTTATCGATTTATTTCCTTTTTTAATAACTTTTAATAATAAAACATTATATCAACATTGAATAATCTGTACTTTAATACGTGCATACATTTAAAGGTCAATGAACCGGATAATAAATGTCTACATAATCGATTTATAATAAATGTTTACAGTATATATTAAATAATTCTACGATGATGAATCTATATATTTTATTTTTTTATTTTTTGAAATAAACTTGAAACATTTTATGCAAATAAACACGAATACAAACTGAATGCAAACAAGTTTTTTCGACCAGAGTAGAATGAAAGCAATATCTTTTAGATTTTTAAATCTAAGACATAAATTAATATAATAAAATTTAAATTTAAATAATTGAATTCTCAACAAGATAATTAAATATTTTATATAAGTCGTTACGTTTACCTTATATTTTTATTTTTAATATATGAATAATAAAAAATTTCTTTTTTCAAACAGACTATCTTGGGGTATAGTTTCTACCGCTTCTTGCGTCGGAATAAAAAAAGGAAACGAAGAAGATTGGAATTATTTCTATGACAAATATTCCAATTCTGAATATTTTTCTTATATTACAGTACGTGCATTATTATGTTCTCCCGAAGAACGTCTGAGAAACAAGTAAGTCATTCTTAAAATGTTTTAAAAATATAAAGCACGTGGTAAATGTGGATATAAAAAACTTGAATTATTTCAAAAATCTTGATTACTGTATATTTCTCCAAATCGCGCTTCATCTGAGTCATTTTGATTTGACTGTTTCGAGGCAATGGATACGCAAAAGCATACAAGTTTTGGACGCGTCAGACAAGCCATCGGGAGAGATTATGTTATCATGAGATAGCACGAACAGCATTTTTGACCACCATTTAGATACAGGAGGTTGCCCTATCTTTTCCTGTACCAATGGCGGGCAGAAGTACTAGCAGCGCCAGTCCTGTGACATCCCATCTGGTCCCACAAATGCTCAATTAATGACAAAACTGGAAACCAGACAGGCAAAGAAGTGCAGCTGTGAGATAAAGATTCCTGGAAAACTGAACTGTGGTCGGCTGAGCATTATCTTACTAGAAAGTGGCTGTTTGCAGCCCTGCCATGGAAGGTAACACATGGCAATGCAAGATTTCCTGCTGTGCTGTTAATATCGATCATATCATTACTAGAGGTGACTAACTGTTATACTAGATGGTTCTCAGAACAAGCACGCTGAGACAGCCTGCAGTGGGAATAGTGTACCACTCAAAAATAAAGATAAAATTGAAGCGTTCACCAATGGCATCCACACATTGACAAAGTAGTCGTCCATTCTTAAACAGAACCGAAATTCATCGCCAGTCTGAAACAGTGTATGGTTCTATATCACGATACATTGCAAACGAAGCCAACAATAAAACCTGTGCTAATGGCAGAACTCATACACTACTGCTAAATTATTACTTCCAGTAAGATATAGGCTAATAGATAAAACCAGGGCCGGATTAACCCACTTTGGGGCCCTAGACATTTTCTTCTTACCGGGCCTCCTCACACATAAGAACATAACACATTTTCTTTAGATTTTAGAATTCACAATAACCATATAAAATTCAATATATTTTTGTTTATTTGTTTATTATAT
Source organism: Centruroides sculpturatus (assembly GCF_000671375.1). Classification (NCBI taxonomy): domain Eukaryota; kingdom Metazoa; phylum Arthropoda; class Arachnida; order Scorpiones; family Buthidae; genus Centruroides; species Centruroides sculpturatus. The sequence continues at coordinate 108,066 of NW_019384623.1, read as the reverse complement.
ACAGTTGTCTAACAGAAAAGTAAACTATCTTATTTACAAATTTTTTCAAAATAAACAGTTTGACCGGACTCTTCTAAAAACCGGGTCCTGGACATTTGTCTCATTTGTCTATGCGATGATTCGGCGCTGGATAAAACGAACAAACGTTTTCGGTCTTATCCAAGATCTGCCTCTGGTTCTTGAGCCAATTGAGATCCAATTATGAAATGCTAAGGTTCGAACGTTTTAAAAATCAAACTATTTAACAAGTTTGGAATTAAGAACACGGATTTGAAGTAACACAATAAATTAATATATGCAAAAAATAGACCGACGTCCCCGACGTTTTCTTATTAATGTGGGACCATCTCAACAGGGCATTGATTAATGGCTATGGTTGTTATAGAGGCAAACCCTCAAACTAGATCAAGTGTCAACAACTAGTGCACACATTTTAGACATCACTATTTAGCTTAGCAAGGATGTGATAGAGACGAGGATGTACTACAAACCTTGCTTCTTGCCACTATACATACCGGCAGATTCGGCTGACCCTTACCCATATAAGATTGTAGCCTTCCGGGCATTAACCGGAAAGGCATTCGCGCACAACTTTAATTGGAAAGACACGCTTAGGGAACTTAGACGCCTAGAAGACATTGCCGTAGGACATGGGTATAAAAAAAGGACCTAATCATAACTTAGCTCGGGACTTCTATAGGAGACACACGAGGAGCACCCCTATAGACCAGGGGGATACCATCAGGATTCGGATGGGACCCTAATCCAAGAAGCATAATTGTGGAGTTCGACAAAAGCTTGCATGCGTTATATAGGGAAATTGCGCGCAGAAAAGGCACCAAACTGACTTACAAGAGGTCGCAAACGATATACTCGTTACTGAGGAACGCGAAGGACAAACCGGATAATTTCAGGTCACCGGGAGTATACAGTGTCCCGATCAGGGACCATAGGTTCCAGAAAGATTTGGTGTACATAGGGTCGACCAAACGATCGGTACACAAAAGAATCATGGGACACAAGTACGATATCGATAAGAAGAGGAACACCACCGCCTTGTCCAACTACGCAACTGACCCTGAGGTGCAGGTCGGCTACGAAACACCAGGCTTATAAAAAGATCGTTCCAGACTGACCACGTTAGGGCCCTAGAGACCCTGGAGATATACAAAGCTAGCCGAACGGGGAAGTGTATTAATTTCAAGGACAGTAAATCGATGTCATATGCTCGGCGATATGCATGTGAGGAGCAATACCAACCATAGCCATTAATCAATGCTTATTATTCCCCTGTTGAGATGGTCCCTCATTAATAAGAAAACATCGGGGACGTCGGTCTATGTTTTGTATATATTAATTTATTATGTTATTTCAAATCCATGTTCTTAACTCCAAACTTGTTAAATAGTTTGAATTTCAATTTCAGGACATATAATTAAAATACTGAATTAAAAAAATTATTTTTGAAAATTAATTATAAAGNGTATTTATAAATACAACTTAAAATGTGACTAAATATAAAATTACATTCTTCTTTATATTAACGCAGTTATGTTATGAGTAATGGAAAGTCTCACATGATGAAGATACGTACCTTTCCTAAAAGCAAAATTAAGTCATTACGAACGGCTCTTGATAAAATATCACGATGAATAAATCCGCTTGTCAAATAATTATGAGCATCAAGTGATTTGTATGCCTTCATCTGATCTAGATTGACAGAGTTAGTTGTTAAAACCTAATAATTAACGTTCTATAGTTGGACACATGGTTAAATCGTTGGATGAAAAATCCGTTTGTTTCATTTCGTGTGGATCCCATCGAATAAAATAAGTTTTCTCTTTACATTTTATCAATTCATTTCCTTCCAAATCGGCTGCAAAGCCAGGTAAAATTCCTTTCTTTCACGTTGACATAGAGATCAAGCAAGATAACGTGAAATCAGCAACCAATATGGCGCGTGCTTCTTTGCGCAGTCTCTATATATGTGAGCGGAGTCATGTGACGTCACGTGCACCCCCTGTATTAATAACAATAGTAGTAATATAGCCCAATATAATTTGGCAACCGTTTGATTTTAATATGTTAAATATCGTTAGAACAAGAGGCATAATGAAGGCATTCGCAATTTACAAGCGAATAAATAATAATTACATCTTAGGTTGAAATAAATCGCACTACAATACGTTTTACAATATTTTTGTTTGATTGCTTCTCGGCTTTTGGCTATGATCGATTTTAAGTCTGTTCTTAATCAGCTTAATGTTTGATTCACTTCCATCGGAATATTTTTCGTTGGTCTTAATACGCATAAAAAAATCTTGAAAGAAACATGATTTAAATCATTTCTATAATTTAAACGTCATGAAAATAACTTATTATCTTAAATAATTTATTTTAACTTTGCAGGATGAATCACACAACTTGCGACACTATCTTCGATCTATTTCTGTATTTGCCAAAGGAAGAAATATCATTTTTAATACCACATGTGATTGAAACAATAGAATATTTTAATATGAACCTTCCGGAAAACATGATGGAAGATTGGAATGTGAGTATTAACAATTATGTAGTGTAGTCATAAATCTACGATTGTTTTCTTATGTAGATTTCTTTAAAAAGCTGTGAAAACATTTCAATAAATTAATTTCATTTCTTTCATGATACACAATAAAGTATTCTGTATACCGTACAGTAAACTGCGAAAGGAACTTTTCTGTTGTATTTTTCGACATCCAGTAAATAATATCGACAAATTTATATTAACCTATTACTTTCTCGCATCAAATATTAAACAAGTTCAGTACATATTATTATTTACTTCAATTGTTTAATAATTGAAACAGCATTTTATTTTCTTATTTTTTCATTTTTAAAATTTCCGTCCTGTGCACTAATGCTGATTGCAGTGACAACGTCTAGACGCCGACGACGATTTAGAAATTTTTCTGAATCGCGGTTTAGAAAAATTTTATTGCAGAGTCGACGTTTCTTGTTTGCCACAATTTAAAGAGAGATTAGAAACTGGTTATTTGACTTACTTTCTAGATTCACTCGACAGCAGGTTCCACTGAAATTAAATTGAGTGGAAGTCGCAATATCGATTTTTTTTGTCGGAAAGTTTAGATAAAAATGGATATCGTTCATTTGATAAATGCTATAAACGGGATTAATCTACAAAATTATTCGGCAAAACTATAGAAGCTTATCTTTATGCGTTTTCTTTTAATTTCTTTTGAAGAGACAATTTGATAAATATTTTCAGAACAGAGTTCTGAAACTTTTGCTGTCGTCGACTCGTATAAAAAGCACTATAAACAAAACGAGCAAATATTTATTCTGGCATAGTCACAATGCCGGACTGAAATTTTTAATCATATTTTATTTTTATTTAATCTAAAATATATGCTATCCACCTTAAAATTGTAGTGTCTTGCCACTGTACTGTACGTCAATCATACTTTATCTACTAGATTAGAGTCATGCCGGTCAGCTATCTAACTCCTTTCAGGGGAAAATATTTGAATTGAAATAACCTAACTTCTGGTTCGTATCGGAAGATCGTATATAGTTAATCAGGGCCTCCTGTCCCTAAGCTTTCTATATATGGTCCGTCCAGGTTTCATTTATGTAACGCTGTTCTCCAGATGAAGCAAAGACACGAACGGATGAACAACAGTGGGAAATTATAAATCTGAGTTTTGAGTGCGCCACTGTGCAAAATAACGGAAACTGCAAACACTTCATTTCAAAATCTATACTGCATGTCGAGGTCACCGTGAATTAGCAACAACATGCTGAGACAGAGTTCATCCCTTTATCCAACAAGATATTGTAATTTTACTGATTGTTATTCTCAAGATAAATCAAACGTGTTAAGTTAACCGGTATACTCACTGCGATTTCTTCAACATTGCCTTTTGAACTTTAAATTCACGCACTTATATTGTAATTCTTCGGTTTATAACCGCTTTGAAACATAATATCTGCACACAGGGTAGGACGGAACCGAGTTTTCTTCTGTTTAAGGGCGAATCGTTTGCCAGAACTGTCTTAAATAGCCTAAAATTAATGTGGTACAGTGGACAGTAAAAATGATGAAGATATACTCATTTGTGAATTCTGCCGTTAATTAAAAATAAGTTTTTATTTAATTTTTAAAATGATTTTCAAGTAATTGTTCCATGTATAGTACAGTTAATTTTGATAAATAATAGTTACAAAAAAGAAAATAAATACAAAACAATGTAATTATATTTTTTGTTATTTTTAAGATTTATCTTTTAATATTTTTGGATATTTTGTAAATAGAACAAAAAGCAACAAAGTTGCTTAATAAAAAACAACCAAAATTCAAACAAATGCGAATTAATGCAAATAACTATAAGAAAATTAAAATTTAACATTTATTTTTTGTTATTTTTAAGCATTAAATAATAAAAATAACAGTGTTGCTTTCTTTCCGGAGACAGAAGGAATCAAAGCGCAATTTTTGTTTATATCATAAATAATAATTGGTGTTCAACTTTTTATAATTTTCAAAAAAATATTATGCTGTCGATTAGTTAAAAAAATGAACATGTCATTTTCAGACATCTATCATTTACTATTTTACTACCCTTAAAATCTTAATTGTTCCATCTCGCCTTGGTTTCCTCTAAAGTAGAAACAATTATTACAAATTCTGCATTTCTTTCATAGTTTATCGATTTTTGAATAATACTGTACAAACTCAAAGAGAGTCTTAAAAAAGATTTAAATACTTATACAGTAAATGATACAGTACACTCTTTAGATAAGTTTTATACATAGATCGAAAATATTACCATTTTTGAGATAAATAATCCGACAAAAATCTAAAATTTACAATATAACTATCTTTTCTCCTTTATCTGCGAAGAATCTATTTTATTGTGGATAATTTTATTAGCTCTTTCCAAAGTCTTAATCTACAACCGCAAATTTTTCTCCGTCACAGATATAAAATCTTACTACTGTACACTATCCATATTTAATAATACAATGAATTCAGTAAAAATAATTGTAAATAATAACTCAAATATCATTTTACACTTGAAAAATAAATCAGAATTACTTGGCATCATACAATTGTCTCAAATGGGCAACAATACTTTGTAACTTAAAACGAATAAAGTGATCGAAAATAGTTTTCGGTCCACATTATTCTAGGAAAAATTACTCCGCTACAATCGAAAAAAAATTTAAATTTCTATATTTGAAAATGACATTTATATATTTTGCTTATTTATCATTTTGAAAGATATAACTAAAAATAATTAGGCATAATTTCGTCTTCTTTTGTATTTGAATATCCACGTCTCTTACTCTGATTTAACTCTTGTATGCCGTTAAATAAAATTTTTATTTCTTCATATTTATTTTCAGATGTGGTATTTGAAGTGTAACAAACGTGAGCGCATGACGAAATTGTCCATAACATTAACAATTAAAATATCGCTGTAACTATGCTACTCTATTTTCATATCAGATTGTCTTTTTTGTCCATCCGCAGTAACGTCTGAAGCTTATTCGCTTATGCTGACAAGTATGTAACCACGAGCAAAAATATTCGAAAATAAATAAGAAAAATAAAAATTTTATTTAACCACATACAAGAGTTAAATTTACAAAGACTTCGCAAAACAGGAAAATATTTCACGTATTCTTAAATCTCCTGTTTTATAAGCTTTAAAGATGAAGAATAACAATAGTAATAATAATGCGATAAAATAATAAAATTATTTTGTTACACATAAAAAAAACTAAAATCGCGAAGATTCGAACTTATATGGTGTAGCTCCAGTGCCTAGCGTCTTATCCATTCCGGCTTACGCTGTTAAAAGAAGAAAAACTTCCAGACTTATAAGTTAAACTGTAGACTTTGGGTTAGTCAGTTTCATATCCGATTTTTTAAAGTTTTTTTGAGGCCGTAACTTTTCCGTTATCAAGCCGTTTCTGAAGCCGTTACAAAATTATTACAAAACTGTACACAGTTTATGGCTCTTTTGAATGCATTGTCAATGATGATAAACTTGAATATTTATAGACTAAGGAAATAACATGTTTGAAATAAATCTATTATTGCAGACATTTAGTTAAAACATTAATTAATAGTAAAACGAATTATAATTGCATTAAGTTTTATAATTCTTCAAATGAAAAAGGAATATAAATACAATATTTAATACTTTACTGAAAATTTCCTGATAACTGACTGATTGAATTTATGTAAATTTTCAGAACTATTTATTTTATCTGTTACCACCTCTCTACGAGAAGTTAAATTTAGAAGATATGGATAAATATACAATAGGATATAAGAGGTAAATTTTTAATAAAATATAAAATTTTATTATATTATTTAATAGAATATATAGTTAGATGTCGGGGCTATTTTCTTATATTTTATAGTAGATATGTGAAGTCTATCAGGGTGCATTATTCTGTACTATTAATTTTTAAATTTATTAGTTAAATAGTGTTTAATACCAATAACTTTTCAAATATAAATAATAGACCAGTATTAATTAGTAGTCGTTGACCATTGTCTCGTCAGAGAGGAAATCAACGACTACTTTTGCTCGAATTACTTCAACCTCCTTCCGCAACGGCTCCTTTCTATCAGATTCACTGGTATGGTGGCATTGGAATAGGAAAATTACATAATACGAGGTTACCGGCCTGCACAAAATGTTTTAAGCCGGTTTTCGATAGTGCTGAGTTTAAATATTTGGTTCGTTTTACACAAAATTTGATTGGTTGGCAGATTACCGTTTGTTATTCGGCTGTAAATAGCACAGTTTCTTAGAGTTAATATAGGAAAAATTCTTTATATGGTTTTCGTTTCAATGGTTGTTATATTATAGTATTTGATTTATAGACTACAAGAAAGGTTATCTTACGCATGAGTTTATCACACCGAGTGACTAATCTAACACATTTTAAAATTCTTTATTCTTCTACTGTACACAATTTAAAGAATCTTTAAAATGAATTAGATTGGTCGAAGGTGTGATAAACTCTTACCTAAGATAACCTTTGTAAATATAAATCAAATACTATGATATAATATAATAGAAGGGTTAGAAGCACGAAATAATCTAATAATTTTAATCTTTGCTGTTATTTTTGTCCTAGCAAGAACGGGCTCATCTGCTAGTAATTAATATTTAATAATATAAAATTTGGCAACATTATAAAATAATACTTTATCATATACCAAGACGAAGTATTCAATAGTATTACGTCATGAGAGAAATTTCGCTGTTCACAAAATATTTCTAATTTTTGATAATTTTCTTTCAGTTAAGAAAGGACTAAAATTTAAATGCTTTTTTAAATTAAAATATTGATAAATTGCAATTATCTTAATAATAACGGAAATTATTTAATCAATGTTTGTTTTCTAGACTCTCTTACCGAGAAAGTAGACTTTTCGATGTAGTTTGTGATCTAGGATATCCACCTTGCATAGAAGAAGCAAATAGAAAATATAAAATCTGGAAAGCGAGGAGAGATAATGAAACAGAGTAAGTTGTTGGTCAAAATATATATCAATAAAATATTGCTCATTAATAGAATAGGCCTGTAATTTTTTTAAACAAATTCTAGCAAATTTGTTAAAAAATTACAGTTTTGTAACATATTCTAACGTTAATTCGAATGTTAAGCGAATATATTAAAAATTTAGTATAAATTCATAAATTATGATAACCACTTTTTGAATAAACAAAAAAAAATCTTTAAATAATTTTAAGTATATTAAAATTATTTAATGATTTATAAGTAATTTTAAAATGTTTAGGTAATTATTTAGAATAATCTTTTCTATTTGGTGGTCTGTGGATCTCTGGTGTCCAGAAACCAATCTTGGAAGATCATAGCACCGCTTACTAAAAAACCCCAATTTTTAAAATACACTTATTTTTGCAATAACTTAGCTTGTTGACATGATTTGTGATGGTTCGTTGAAAATATTTGTCAAAGAATGTATAATTGACCAATTCTGGATGAAGATTTTTCTGATTAAAAGAAACTAGATGAAAAAACACATATAGTTCCATTTTGTTCTACATATTTTTGTGAAGAAATATTTTCGATAGTTTGTTATTTGAAGAACAAGTATAGATGTAGTGTCGATATTGATCCTGATTTAGGTTAAAGGTAGGGTGTTTTTCAAACAGTGAAGCAAATGTGGAAGGAGTTCTTCAAAACACAAAGAGGCATGATTTCTCTCGTGATACTTAGCTGCTGGATATGTCATTTTTTAACCTGTTATAAATAAATATTAGTATAATTTTGTTTGTTTGTTTTGAATATCGCTACCAGCCTGTCAATTTCAGCAACGGCACAGATACCAAAATTATCAAAATCTTCAAAAACAATGGCTTATCGCTTTAAAAAATGGACTTCCACAGCTCTTAGCTAATTGGAAATCACTACTTAAAATAAAGAAATTACATATAATTTAAATACTGTAAATGTAGCTTATAAAATTAATTGTAAATCGCTTTGTTGGGCTGCGATTTTCAAATTAAAGACCTACAAACTCTCATTAGTGTCCATCTATGTCTGCCCTTCCTAATCTCGAGAACGGGGTTAGACAGAGGAAAGTCGACACCAGACATGGAAAGCTTATAACAGAAGGTCTCGATTAACTAATAAGTAAATTTCAATTAAAAAAATTTTCTCCAGACCGGAGTTAGATAGATGACCAGCATGACTATTCTTAAAAGGAAGATATAACAAGAAGGTGTACAGGGGCAAGATACTACTAAAATTAGTGTATATATGTTGTTGACTAAGTGTTTAATAGATCATTGTAATGCCCGGCCATTATGAATAATGACTGAAATAGCCGCGCAGTCTAATAAATATTGATTAATTTATTAAATTGGCTACACGTTATGAATAAAGCTACACTTCCTTTAGATAATTTGATTTTTCAGAAATGTCATGTCCGCTTTTTCATTAAGAATTATTTAGTTTTTGTGAATTATTTTATAGTATTTTAAAAACAACACAATTTTTAAAAATATTATTAGTTAATTGTAAAAGACCATGATTAGACTTCACTCCAGAAATAAGTTAAAGTACTAAAATTAATTTCATATTATTGTATTTTCCCATTAAAAATATTTGAAAAACAACAATACAGACACTTCCTTTGTATCGCTAAGGTCAGACAAAATTGTTTTTTAATAAGTCCTCAGAAAAATAAATAACCTAAGCATCTTTCTATCTTTTAGAAAGATGCTTAGCAGCACGCATCCCGTTGGAAAAACCCTATTACAAATAGAGTCTTTCCAACGGGATCCCGGCTGTTTTTTAACCGAGAAATATCCCGGGAAATTCTTCTCATCTCGGAAATCCCGCAAATTTCTTTAAAAATTCACTTTTTCTTATTTTGTGTTAAAGTTGAGGAAATTTTGCAAATAGAAAGTATAATTAATTCAAAGAATATTTTTGTTGTAAGCAGTTTCCAACAAACTTTAATAAAATTTTTCTACTTGCAAAAATTTCTACGTAATTCAAAAGTAATTTTTTATACATATTTTACACAGCGTTATTAATATTATTAGAGTAATACCCTGAACTTACGCGATAGGTGGGACCAGTGGCATACCGTGGGTGTCAGCCGCCCGGGGCGGAGAAAAATTTCGCTCTCCTTATTTAGGTATTTCAATTTAAAAGACCAAAATTCAGTTTTGTCACAGAACAAGCAATGAAAAATTCGGTGGTAGTGCAGCGACCTGTTTAAAATAGTTCTACTGGATATTAGTCGTGTATATGAACGCGAATTAATCGTACAAGTAAAAAAAAAGGTCAACAGGCTTCGCAGGAGCTATTCGGATGAAAAAGTTACTAGTTCACCCGGCGAGCCGATTCCCGGACTGTCCGGACGTTAGCACTATCGTAGGCGCGATGCAAGTATAGATTAGGATGTTTCAAATGTTTACAAGATATTATTATTTATTGTGAAATTTTGCCGCCCCCTAAAAAGTGCCGCCTCTGCCGCTCCCACTACGGTACGCCACTGGGTGGGACCGAGCGATAACCGCGTAAGTCGAATTCGCGTAAGTCGGGGTATAATTTCGCAATTTGTGTAAAATCCAAGTCGGATGTATGTAAGCTAATAAATGTTCTCGTTAATCTTATCTCGTCTTTTGATTCGTTTACGGTTACAAGAAATCACACGTAGTGTCTCTCAAGTCTCCGTAGATATAACAAACATAAAAATAAATAATACAAAATAAATTGTAGCTATGTGTCGATTCCGCGCGACACGTCCGAACATGTGAGCCGAACAATAGTGTGGGGGAGTGAGTAATCGAGAGTTGCGTGGCACTCAAATAAAAGATGAATCGACGAGATTTGAAAATCGCGTAACTCCGGGTTCGCGTAAGTCGAGGTATTACTGTATTTTTAAGATTGCAGAACGTATTAAGTTACTTTAAAATGAAAAATTATTATATCATTCGATTTTAATATTTATTTTATCTTAAAAATAATTAATTATATCCCGAGATTTCTCAGAATTCCGGGAAACCGTTCACTTTTTTCCCGGAATCCCGGGACAAGCAAAATACCGTGAAATGAGAAACCCTAATTTGTAAGGTATCGAATACAAACCCAAGTTTTGTAAAATGAAATATATTAAAATTTATAAAAATTTTTAATCGAAAAAATAAATTTACAATTAGTTATTTTTCAGCAGCATTAACAAATAACATATTTATTATGTTTATTCTTCTGTCTTGACAGAAACAAATAAATCTGTATAAGTAAAGACTAATTTTTCCTCTCTCAGAATAAAATTTAAAAAATAGAAGGAAAATAGTTAATTTTTTAAGTTATGAAATTAGTAATTTAGTTAATTTACATTAACTTTTGATAGCAAATAAGTTAATTTACTCATTAGTTACACTTTGTAAATTATAATTTATGATTTCGGTATTTTATCGATTTATTTCCTTTTTTAATAACTTTTAATAATAAAACATTATATCAACATTGAATAATCTGTACTTTAATACGTGCATACATTTAAAGGTCAATGAACCGGATAATAAATGTCTACATAATCGATTTATAATAAATGTTTACAGTATATATTAAATAATTCTACGATGATGAATCTATATATTTTATTTTTTTATTTTTTGAAATAAACTTGAAACATTTTATGCAAATAAACACGAATACAAACTGAATGCAAACAAGTTTTTTCGACCAGAGTAGAATGAAAGCAATATCTTTTAGATTTTTAAATCTAAGACATAAATTAATATAATAAAATTTAAATTTAAATAATTGAATTCTCAACAAGATAATTAAATATTTTATATAAGTCGTTACGTTTACCTTATATTTTTATTTTTAATATATGAATAATAAAAAATTTCTTTTTTCAAACAGACTATCTTGGGGTATAGTTTCTACCGCTTCTTGCGTCGGAATAAAAAAAGGAAACGAAGAAGATTGGAATTATTTCTATGACAAATATTCCAATTCTGAATATTTTTCTTATATTACAGTACGTGCATTATTATGTTCTCCCGAAGAACGTCTGAGAAACAAGTAAGTCATTCTTAAAATGTTTTAAAAATATAAAGCACGTGGTAAATGTGGATATAAAAAACTTGAATTATTTCAAAAATCTTGATTACTGTATATTTCTCCAAATCGCGCTTCATCTGAGTCATTTTGATTTGACTGTTTCGAGGCAATGGATACGCAAAAGCATACAAGTTTTGGACGCGTCAGACAAGCCATCGGGAGAGATTATGTTATCATGAGATAGCACGAACAGCATTTTTGACCACCATTTAGATACAGGAGGTTGCCCTATCTTTTCCTGTACCAATGGCGGGCAGAAGTACTAGCAGCGCCAGTCCTGTGACATCCCATCTGGTCCCACAAATGCTCAATTAATGACAAAACTGGAAACCAGACAGGCAAAGAAGTGCAGCTGTGAGATAAAGATTCCTGGAAAACTGAACTGTGGTCGGCTGAGCATTATCTTACTAGAAAGTGGCTGTTTGCAGCCCTGCCATGGAAGGTAACACATGGCAATGCAAGATTTCCTGCTGTGCTGTTAATATCGATCATATCATTACTAGAGGTGACTAACTGTTATACTAGATGGTTCTCAGAACAAGCACGCTGAGACAGCCTGCAGTGGGAATAGTGTACCACTCAAAAATAAAGATAAAATTGAAGCGTTCACCAATGGCATCCACACATTGACAAAGTAGTCGTCCATTCTTAAACAGAACCGAAATTCATCGCCAGTCTGAAACAGTGTATGGTTCTATATCACGATACATTGCAAACGAAGCCAACAATAAAACCTGTGCTAATGGCAGAACTCATACACTACTGCTAAATTATTACTTCCAGTAAGATATAGGCTAATAGATAAAACCAGGGCCGGATTAACCCACTTTGGGGCCCTAGACATTTTCTTCTTACCGGGCCTCCTCACACATAAGAACATAACACATTTTCTTTAGATTTTAGAATTCACAATAACCATATAAAATTCAATATATTTTTGTTTATTTGTTTATTATATACAGTTGTCTAACAGAAAAGTAAACTATCTTATTTACAAATTTTTTCAAAATAAACAGTTTGACCGGACTCTTCTAAAAACCGGGTCCTGGACATTTGTCTCATTTGTCTATGCGATGATTCGGCGCTGGATAAAACGAACAAACGTTTTCGGTCTTATCCAAGATCTGCCTCTGGTTCTTGAGCCAATTGAGATCCAATTATGAAATGCTAAGGTTCGAACGTTTTAAAAATCAAACTATTTAACAAGTTTGGAATTAAGAACACGGATTTGAAGTAACACAATAAATTAATATATGCAAAAAATAGACCGACGTCCCCGACGTTTTCTTATTAATGTGGGACCATCTCAACAGGGCATTGATTAATGGCTATGGTTGTTATAGAGGCAAACCCTCAAACTAGATCAAGTGTCAACAACTAGTGCACACATTTTAGACATCACTATTTAGCTTAGCAAGGATGTGATAGAGACGAGGATGTACTACAAACCTTGCTTCTTGCCACTATACATACCGGCAGATTCGGCTGACCCTTACCCATATAAGATTGTAGCCTTCCGGGCATTAACCGGAAAGGCATTCGCGCACAACTTTAATTGGAAAGACACGCTTAGGGAACTTAGACGCCTAGAAGACATTGCCGTAGGACATGGGTATAAAAAAAGGACCTAATCATAACTTAGCTCGGGACTTCTATAGGAGACACACGAGGAGCACCCCTATAGACCAGGGGGATACCATCAGGATTCGGATGGGACCCTAATCCAAGAAGCATAATTGTGGAGTTCGACAAAAGCTTGCATGCGTTATATAGGGAAATTGCGCGCAGAAAAGGCACCAAACTGACTTACAAGAGGTCGCAAACGATATACTCGTTACTGAGGAACGCGAAGGACAAACCGGATAATTTCAGGTCACCGGGAGTATACAGTGTCCCGATCAGGGACCATAGGTTCCAGAAAGATTTGGTGTACATAGGGTCGACCAAACGATCGGTACACAAAAGAATCATGGGACACAAGTACGATATCGATAAGAAGAGGAACACCACCGCCTTGTCCAACTACGCAACTGACCCTGAGGTGCAGGTCGGCTACGAAACACCAGGCTTATAAAAAGATCGTTCCAGACTGACCACGTTAGGGCCCTAGAGACCCTGGAGATATACAAAGCTAGCCGAACGGGGAAGTGTATTAATTTCAAGGACAGTAAATCGATGTCATATGCTCGGCGATATGCATGTGAGGAGCAATACCAACCATAGCCATTAATCAATGCTTATTATTCCCCTGTTGAGATGGTCCCTCATTAATAAGAAAACATCGGGGACGTCGGTCTATGTTTTGTATATATTAATTTATTATGTTATTTCAAATCCATGTTCTTAACTCCAAACTTGTTAAATAGTTTGAATTTCAATTTCAGGACATATAATTAAAATACTGAATTAAAAAAATTATTTTTGAAAATTAATTATAAAGTATTTTAATTAGTTTTTGTATTTTTAATATAGTTTTAATTTATATGTTACCGCTAAAGCTCGGAAACTCGTTAATCTGCAGATTAATTAGCGTGATCCGTTAAAGTTGCTAAAATTGTTCTATTTCTCAAATTACCTAGGTAGTATGCAGATTATCTAGGTAATCTGCAAATTAGCTACTAGGCACTCGGAAATAAGATCTTTGCTGAAACAACAGCAACGTTTCTGTACGCTTAAATCAACATAACGTTCTTTATTTTATTTTCGATATCTAAAGAATCAAGTTAATACAATCAAACAATCGACAAATTAGTTGATAGAATCAATCATCAACCAATTAAAAAACATACAAAAAATCAAACGATTTAAAATATTAATACAATTAGGGAAATTATTATATAGATAACCACCTATGGAATTTCGGTACTTTGAGTATCTATCTGAACTGAGGGGACCGAGACGACTTCAACGATACCCTACTTTTGGACCGGAGACGAAAAATAATAAAGTTATCATACTTTTTCTGGTGATCGCATGATATAATTGTGCAGTTAATGTTACCTATGGTGAGTAAAATGGCGGCTCGTCTCTGATTCCAGCAAACAGAAGAAAGGAAACAGTGGGGACGCACGTTCTGTCCTAACCTAACCTATTTTAATAAATTACCATAATTATTACCAACCAAATTATTAGAATAGGTTAGGTTAGGTTTGAACGTCGTCCCCACTGTTTCCTTTCTTCTCTTTGCTGGAATCAGAGACGAGCCGCCATTTTACTCACCATAGGTAACATTAACTGCACAATT